>NC_072451.1:26896200-27028700 GCF_027596085.1 Anoplopoma fimbria | reverse complement strand
CACTCACTCACAGCTGCCAAAGATCATCGCCTTGAGGTGCATGTGTCTGCTTTAAGCCGCTGGAGGTAACTTAAGTGCTGTCGTGTTTTACAGGCTGAAGCAATTCATCCGGACTGCGCCATCATCTCTCAGCACCTGAGGGCTCGAGATGTCTGCAACCAGAAGAGGAGGAGCGAAGCACAAAACCAGACCGACCACAGCGGTGGGTCAGTGTGTGTGATGCTGCTGCCTCTTCTGCTTTGAGTTCCTTTCTTTGTTTGAGATAAATGGGAAAACATTGGTGCACTGAGAGAGGGTTTTTAATAGACAGGAATGTGGGCTAAACTAAAAAAAAAGAAGACTTGAGATGGGTTTAAAACAGCACATTATGAACACACACAAAGGAAAATGACGTGGGCTAAACTTTCTGCAGGATGTTTCATTATCTGCCTGTTAGTTGCTGTTCTGTGATATGATTTAGCATTGTGAGCAAAGTTTGCAGCTCAATTCATGTGATGCAGTCAAAATGTATGCGTCTTAAACAAAAAAAAAAGCCCAGTTGTCTTTGACTTTCTATAGATAGCACTTCTATTACATTATTTTTTTATGTGTCCTTATCTGCATTTACCTGGCTTTCTTTTATAAGACAATAGGGCTGCAGCTAATAATATTATTATGTCTGTTTAGTGTGGTAAAATAGTGAAAAATATCCATCCAAATCTCTCAAAACCCAAAGTAATGTCTTCAAACTGTTCCAAACCCCAACATATTAACTTAACCATCATTCATGAAAAATAAAATAATACAAATGTTATATTTGGACCGCTGGGACCAGTGAATGAAAACAACAACAAATTGCTTCAGGGCTTATGACCACAATCAATTGATAAATGACAAATACCAAAATACACAGAGTCTAAATCTATTGTTTGTCTACTGCCTTCAAATAGATGTTGATATTCATATATTTTAATGGCAGGAGCAACATTATACATGCATCGCCGGTGTATTGGAGGTGGATCAGTGGGCGGTTAAAGGTTAACTGCCTTTAACTGCAATAGAAATAGCAGAGAAGACTTGATGCACATAAAAAAAGAGACAGCAAGACTGCAATTTTTGTACAAGACAGATACAGCACAACGCAACACATATTTGTAAATATATGGCCATATATTGTTATTTTTAAAGACGCAGCGAAATGTAAAATATATGTTTCTATCTTGTCACATGCTTAATATATCGAAATATATTAAAATATATCAAAATATATCGAAATATATCAAAATCCCCTCCGTTCTCTTCTTGTAAAACAGTAGAACTATTTTTGATTTGATCTTTGATGTTATTTGGTGAGACTATTATTATAGAACCTATGAATATACCACTATTCATCATTTCAAAAGTTGAACTCATAACCTCCATGACATTTGTTTCACAGCAAAAGTTATAGTTGTTTCAATTTTACAACCAAAACACACAATCGGTTTAAAAACATGATCCATTGTTGTAGATTAAACTGCACATAAAACAGTTGAAATGACCTCTAGATTGAACAACTAAAACATTAAAGTATTGCTTCCATGGTTAGCATTAATAATACAAAATAATAATCAAATATTATTACTAGAGAAGACATCAGTGGCCCCTTCCCAATCGACTACCACCCTCTTCGTTGCTCGGACCACACCCATCTTTAAACGGGCCTTCATTTCGATATCAACTACACACTTGAAGAGACTTAACTATGGAAACTGTGGATTTTGCTGCTGATTGAATTTTGAACCAAGGACTTTTACTTCTAATTGAGTATATAGCGTGCCATTTCTAGCTTTTTTGGGGGAAATTATGTCATCCACCCCTGTCGGGTGTCTTAGAAGTGAAGTTTCTGCATTTGTGGTAGCAGAGCAACTGTGTGATTTTACTTTAGTTTCCTTGAGTGGGATCATTACAGTTTATCATCTTCTTTTGAAAAGACTGAGAATGTAGAGACTGACAGTAATCTGTGATGTGCATGGACACGTGTAAGTACACCATGTACTCTTCATTACACTCATCTAATACCCAAACTGACACCTGTTGTTCCTCCTGGTGAGGCTTCACCTGTTTGTCCTCCTGATCTGCCTCGTTGACTTCATTGTATACTAATGAACGTGGCGTCTCCCAGAGGGCTGCACTGCGTGTCTCCATGTCGAACTGTGTCACTGAAGCCACGCTCTTCTCCAATTCATCAGAAACTGCCCTCAGAACTTCAACACTCTGGCAACTCCCCCTCCGCGAGACTGATGAACTTTAACATTTCCGTACTAAGTTGATCTTAATTACCACTGATGGCTATGAACACTAATTAGCAGCAGAGTTGTCCTCTGCTGCTAATTACGCAGATAAATGTCTGCTGATGAATTTCTCTGTCAAAGTGTCAGTGTGTTCGTGCGTTCATTAGTGTAATTCCGACCACGCAGGTGACATGTAATCATGCAGAGCCAGAGAGCATGCAGAGTTGAAATTTCACCTTTGTGAAATAATGACAGACATCAGTGGCTGACTGCTTGTCGTTATGGACCCAAGAACACATCATGCTGCATGCTGCTGTGAAACGTGTTGCCATTGGCTAAAAATCAGCCACTTAATGTTTTCTTCCTTGGATGCATTTGGTTTGATTTAGGTCTCAACCACTTTGGTCAAGACTGATATAACTTAACTGCTGGATATATTGCCATTCAATTTGGTGTGGATGAATTCTTGTGACTTTAGTGATCCCCTGACTTCATCTAGCACCACCATGAGGTTCACAAAAGTGGTTTTAGGTGAAGTATAACATAAAATCTGGTCCCGACATTCGTTACATTGTCACTTTGTTGATCCTGACTTTTCACCTAGTGCCGTCATCAGGACGAAATTTTTATTTCTCCAACAACTTGGTTTCCAACAAGTGTTATGACCAACTACTCGCCAAACTAATGCCATTCCCACCAGCCTCGGTGCTAATTAGCAAATGTTAGGATGCTAACACGCTAAACTTTGATGGTAAACATGGTTAAAAATTCACCTGCTAATCATACGTTAGCATGGTCATGGTGAGGAGGCCGTGAAATGATCTCCAAAGGCCTGACTGCGCACAAGTGGCTAACAATGCCCGATTACCTACTCCTACACACCATTCAAAAATGTCTAAAGAGTATAATGGCTTCCGACGTTCGGGGTGCGCCTCCATGCTGCCATCTTGCTGAGTGCTTATTTTCTCTTTTTCGTTTCTCTCTTCTTTTCTGAGCATCTGTCTTTTGATGACATTTTGAAAGTCTTTCGGTGTGACGGAAGGGTGTTGCTAGATCTTAAATGTTTGAACATAAAGTTTTACAATTTACCGCTTTTTGCATTATAGAGAGGGAAAGTAATTGTTTTCGACCACTTTGTCAAGGAAAATGTATAATATAAAAATATATGAAGGCCCTGGTTCACCGCAGTAACAGCGGCCCTGATTGTGAGTATGTTAGCATGCTGACATTAGCATTTAGTTTACTGAGCTGCTGGCATGGCTGCAGACTCTCAGTGTTGTTCTTGATTAACAACTTAACAATTATTCCTTTATTAGAACTTGTAAAGATGGTAACATTTCACATAAAACACCCCTATTTACCATTAATAAACCGGGCTACGGTGCCAACAAACCGTCCTTTGACAAACAAATTGATTAGTCGACAAACCGTAACAGCCCTAACTTGATTTTGTGTTGATTCTGCTATTTATCAGCGATCAAATAAGAAAGGTTGCTGAAGGTTTTAATGGGTTTTTACACAGCTACACTAAGACGTGTTTTTTTTCTTCATTTGTTTAAATTATCTTTTAACATTGATCGGATGTTTGGCATAGAAATAGATTGAAAGTAAAGTTGTTTAAAGGTGGTATAAAATAGTCATATTTTTCCAACAAAAACACCCAAATGTCCACTAAACATTACCATTAAAACTAAATTCCACTGAAAAATCATGTGAATGCATGCTGCTTAATAAATGCATTGAGAAGTAAAATGACGGTTGTAATACAGTTCCCCTCTCAGGGGTGCTTTGGCAGCACTCACTTTGTGTCCAAGGTAATCACAAACACCTTTGTTAATCCTCAATGAGGTGACACTCAAGTGGTTTAATGTAAAGCTTATTCTAGAGCTGGCTCTTGATAAAGGCCCAAAAAATAGAGCACTGTTCAGTGGGAGAAAAAACTGTTGGTTTACATGAAAGGAAGTGTTTGAAACTAATTAAGTGCTTGACATGAGTGTTAATTGTGAACTCTTGACAGACACACCAGGGGACATAATGGTTTACTCAAATGATAGTTCAAAATTCACCCTGCTATTAAGCACGAACGCAAAAATGTCATAGTGAAACGGTGTAAGTTTCTATAATTCTGGGTTTATGGACTGGCTTTTGTTACAAATGTGTCTTCAACAAAGATCATATAATTGTGCCTCTTTATTTGTTCTAATATCAGGCTAAAAATGAAATATTTTCATAAACTGCACATTACAGTTTTCCCATCACTCTCAGTGTCTGTGTGACTCAAATCCAGAGATCTGAATACAAGATAAGATAAGATAAGATAAGATAAGATAAGATAAGATAAGATAAGATAAGATAAGATAAGATAATCCTTTATTAGTCCTGCAGCGGGGAAATTTGCAGGCTTACAGCAGCAGAGAGTAAAGTGCACACAAGAGACATAGTAAAGAAAGACAAGATAAAAATAAAAAGTGAAAAATAAAAAAAAAACAAGTATTATAAATAAGCAATAAAAACAGTAGAAAAACAATAACTGAAATATAATATTTACAGACAGAAAAAACTATTTTAAGCATCAAGAAGCAGGAACTCTCTTATGGGAATATTACTCCACCACTTGACAGTAAAACTTGTATTTGCACTTGCAAGCAATCTAATCCATAAGAGCAATGCTCAGCATGTATAATAGTTACCATGTTCACCATCTCAGATTAGCTTGTTAGCGTGCTTACGTTTGCATTAAAAACAAAGTACAACCGCGGCCAATGTCATTAGTTTTGAAATTATTTCATCATAAACAAAGATGTGGGACAATGGGAAGTTTTAAAGGTGAATACTATTCATCATGAATGTTTTTTGCAAATTTTATTGCATTCATTCAATAGCTGTCTTACTGTTTGACCGGCTGATTTACAGACCCAGAGGCCCAGATTGCTAAAAAGCTGAATCATCACTATCTTCTTTATTTCTGGCAGAGTAGATGTTAAATCAGCATTTTTGCTCTCATCCAACACCACATTGTAGTACAAAACCGTCCTCATAAAATAACTGTTAAATATTGCTCATGTCAAGTAACAAATTGGGAGAAAAACACCCCAAACTAACTGGCACAGGCTGCACTGCAAAACACCCACATCCATTATTTATTTTCTTTGTGAGCCCACATACTGTCATTGTGTGAGGATACACACTCTTACACTTGGCATCATGGCCACTGTACCTTCTACTACGGATCTTGTCAGTGTGGACCAGGCTGTGTGTGTGTGTGATTCGGGCATCAATTGATGGCAAATAACTAAGTACATGATGGGGATGGTGTCTGTTGCACTTTGTCCACCTTAACATCAGATCTTCTTAATGAAGCTTCAACTTTCTTAAAGAATTCATCCGCTGCTTTGTTGCTGTCTACTGCCAGATCATTTCTATAAAGCAACAACTGAAAATCAGTAATTAAATCAGGTCTACCTTCACCTCTCCTGTCCTGTACTGTCCTCAAATTAAATTTCCCTCTGCAGCTGGGTCTGTACTGTTGCTGGGTTTTGTGTGTTACACCTGCCAACATGCTGTAAACGTGCCGTCTCTGTAATGAAATCTATAATACTATTTGAAAGAAGTTTCCTCTACTGAATAGATGCCTTGTAATTTTTTATTAGGATTACATCCATCTGTGGAAACCTGAAAACGATCCTCCCACCTAGGATATGCTTGGGAATTTCCCCCTCCCACCAAATAAAAAAAAAATGTAGGCAAACATCCATTTTTTGTATTAGAAAACTACAATATTGTAAAATGAAATCTCTTAATCCTGAATACCAATTACCTCAGCACAGTTATGTAGTCACTGTATAAACACGATGTACCTTTTCCTTTAAACTCCGGCAGATAGTGACAGCAAGCTTGTAACCACAATATTTATTTTCAAGTGTGTACTTCACATCTTAATTGTCTTTCCCATAATGGATTTGAACAAGATGCACTTGACAGGGAGGCGGTTAGAAAAGCTTTTTTTTGGAGATGTGATTAATTATGGCTTAGTGTTGATGAGAAAAACATGCATCTTTATATTTAGACCGCTTAATATGACAGGAATCAACCTTTTCCAGCAGATATTTTGCCTTTTATATGTGACCAGATGATAACACTATACTCAAAACCCAGAATAAACTGGAGCAAGAGATTGCTATAGATTTTATTGATAAAATAAGGTAAAAAAAAAAAAAACGAAGCTATCACAAAATATGTGGACACAAATCAATTTAAACCAAATCAAAACTATTCTACAACTCTCAGATGTACCTGTTCACAGCAAGCTAAGGTGACTCAAACCACACAAAAGGTCCCACAAGACAAATAAAACAGAAAATTGCCCATTCAATGGATTTGATAAATGCACAAGACAATCGAACAGCTTTGGACAAAACTGTAGTTGGCTCCTCCATTAGTATCTTTGTTAAAAACTAAAATAAATCTAACAAATAATACAATTATTTAACAACTGTTTAATTTGATACTATGAGCTAGAAGAAATATATCATAGTTCAGTTTCACAATTAAAATCATCCTTTTAAACAGATTTTAAAAATGAACAATGAATGAATGAATGAATGAATGAATGAATGAATGAATGAAAGAGCTTACCAAATCAAACACCAAACAAAAGCTGGCTTCTCTCTCAGGTGTGTCAGTGCAGGAAGAAAGGGGCAGGTGAGATCCCGCCCCTTTTTGCCTGGGTCCTAGTGCTAGTCTACCTGTTACCTTCGCTCTATCATATAGCAGGAAAGGCACAGGTGTATTACAGTTCAATTGTCCCAGTAAACCAGTGAGAATGGTCCAGGAACTCATGGATAATGCATGTGATTTTTCCATCATAACCCTGCTGAATGTCTTCTGTAAATATTGTTTATGAGGGTTCAAGCTCCCCAGAGCCTCAGGTGGTCTACAAATATACATCTGTAAATATTTTATACTTTAATTTCAAGCTACTCTGGCTCCAAGAGATGGATAATACATTTTACAATACATTATATTATATATGTTGTTTTCTGAGACAAAGTGGAAAAAGGAGAAACTCAATTTTCAAGTTTATTATCTTGTGCAGACTGAAGCTGGACGGTTTATCTCCCTGCTGTCAGATTTTGAGCAGCAGTCTACTGAACCCATATGTATGAGGGATGGGTCCAAAAAAAGTGCACACTTTATATAAAAAAACGAAGATTACATTATAAGCAGTTAAAAACTAAAGAAGGGTTCACTGAAGAAAATGATGTTGAATGTTGTGGACACTGTTTGACTGATGATACTGATTGTTACATCATTTTGTTGACCTCTCTCATCACATAAACATTAACTTACCTGAATATGTTGGCTGAGTTTTGGATGTATTTGGAATGATTGGGGCTTTAAGTACAGTTAATTATAGTATATGTTACAGAGTATTTTGAAATATCAATAGATTTCTTTCTGTAGACAGGAGGCTTAGATAAAGGTTGTGGCATGTTTGTTGGTCTGCTAGAGCCACCTGCTGTGTGAAAGCCCCACAATTCATAGCTCCACCCCTTAGGCAACAACTAATTGAGCTAAAAATCAACGAAAAGACAGATCTGAGATCTAAGAGGGCATTTTGACACAATCCCCTCTGCCCCTCCTGGATCCTCGGCTTCAGGAATATTAGTCTGACTCAGCCTGACAACACAGGTCCTTCGTGAATAACTGCATCTTATCGCTTCCCAGAGTGACGTTGGCAAATCACTTTCGTGGGATTACCTGATTGGATGCAGGTTGTTTTTGTGAGACAAGGACACACAGGAGAGGGAGTGGATAATCGATTAGATACACTGGCTTTGTACAAATGAAATAAGGTACAGAGAGAAAATTTATATTTCACCCAGACATATTGCTGCCTGTAAATCACATGCCCTGATTCAGATTAATGTCACAGCCACAGTGGATTGCTCAAATAACGCAGATTCTTTATTAAGATCAGTTTTTTAATTTTGATTTGTTTTCAGCTATAAGATAATTAAAGCACAGACTGTTCAAGGTCCTATGAACCAAATAGTGTTGTTACATCTTCTCAGTTTTAGCTCTGTGGTTGCAATGTCTTTGGTTCATGACCTGCTAACGTCGGTGAAAACTTTAGTCTTGTTTTCAAGTAAATGTACATCAAAAGGGATTTAAATGTTAGGGTAAGTTAAATTATTATTATATTTGCTTTGATTTCATTAAATCTTCGTTTTGCCACCAATCCAAATGTATGGCTAAATGCACATGGTGAAATAAATGACAGCACAAAGATGTGCTACACCAACTTCCTGCTGTGAGAAGAATAAGAATCATAGTTTTACATGCAGTAAGACTTTGTCTAAGTTTCAGTCAGAATCTGAAACACTTTTATGTTGGTTGAAACTTATAGTACCTGAGGTGTTTTTTTTTTAAAGAAGATGCTGAAAATGTATTTGACATTTATGTTGGTTGCATTTCATGATATATGAATTAGTCCATTATATACATGTGACTGCTCCACAGGTTATTGAGAATCTGTGAATTATAGGATAGTACAGTGGTACAGTGATGTACCCCCTGTGAAATAAGTACCCCCTAACCAGCGCAAAGCATTTTTGGTTGAAATAAAGATGTAATACACAGCGCTGTGCCATCAGTGTCTGATTTATTAAACTGTCAACACTGAAGATTGCATCGTCGCATTGAATTTAGTTTATGAACTTACACTTATATTTTATTGAATATTTATTAAATAACTATTTTTAAAGGATTTGTGAATGGATGCTTATTTTAAATATATATTTTTTAAATGTCACGTACCCCCTGGAGTGCCTTCACGTACCCCCAGGGGTACACGTACCTCCATTTGAGAACCACCGGGATAGTATATGGAAAAACCTGAGTGCGAGGGACATTAAGCAAAGCATTTACCCCCAGTCCATTTATAGAAACAAAGAAACGCAAGGACTGTCAGCTGGTATAGATTTATTCAGCCAGTATTAGGTAGAAATATCCTCCTTTTTTTGCATGAGAAGATATATGTGAATAGGTAATCAGGTCACCTGCATGTACTGGACCATTTGACTGAATGCCAAATAGTACTGAATCTTCTTTTTCTAAGTAATATTTGGTTAGATTAACATTCACAAAAATACTGTCAGAAAGGCAATCGTCTTTTTAAGTGGCTTATGTGTATTGATAAACTGGCTTCTCCTTATTATGAGCGGGAAATATTCTTTTGATCATCCAGGGTGTGAAAATGAGCCTCCCGACTCACTTCCACTTCGGGACGTAGCGGTTTAGGACGCAATGAAGGTCTTTGAGTAGGCCGCAAAAATTCAGCCAGCAGCATAAATTAGTTGAAAAAACTGTGATTTATTTTCCATGCTTGAAAAGTGAAATGGCCACGACAAACAAAATACTTTGATAAACAAAACAAACAAGCAAAGTTCCATTAATCTGAACAGGTACCAGCCTCACAGCAAGCCGTCTCTCTATGCCTCCACACCCCCCCTTGAAAGCAGAAAATACCGGGCTTAAATAAAGCCAACCAATTACACAAAATGGTAGATACCAACTGCCATGGGGGTTCACTGACCCAAGTACCACAATACATTTATATTTTATAACGAAATCATAATCAACCAGACACTTCATTGCATATCTTAACAGTTTGCATCTTGATCATAAAGTTCACTGTTGCACAAATGCAAAATAGCATGATAATTAAACATAGAAAAATAACGTCCCCCCTCCCCCTTTACAACCAGTCAAGTTCCTGCATCCCAATCAGGCAATGATTAAATTCCAGGTGCTCATGTTCGTGAAAAGGAGGGCTACCTTTTCACACAGGGGTTGTCATGGTGTGCAAAATACAGAAAACATTTCAAACAAGAGTAAGAGTGCAGCCATGCTCGCATTGCAACATGTTGATGTTTAGCAGGTAGGCCTATATTGTTTATCATGTTAAACTTCTTAGTTTAGCTTGTTAGCATGCTCACATTTGTTAAATAGCACTTAGTCTTACATAGCCAGACCTATTTCCTTAGCACTGTGTCAGCGCTAAAGAAAGGTCTGACTCCACACATCATTCTGGTATAGAAGTAATAAACGTGGACGACTTCTACCGCCAGTCCACATCCTGTGAGTCAGACTTTATAGCACTAAACACTAAATCTCCTGAGGGAGATGTGCATGTCTGACTCTGAAACAAATTTCATGGCAATCCATCAAATAGTCGTCATGAGATTTCACTCATAACCAGAACCATGGCAACCTTATCAACGTGTTTTTGGTTTCATCCTCTGGGAACATCGACTGTACAAAAATCTTATGACAATCCATAAAATTGTTGTCGAAATATTTATGTTAGGAACCAAAGTGGTTGACCAAATTACAAACCAACATTGCAATCAATAGACAACACAACATTACAGAAAACAGACTCACGACAGAATAAACGTCCCCTATGCTTCTCAGCCTGGACCCTGAAGAACCAAGAGAATTCGATCTAGTTTTCATGTTGCCACGTTGTCTTCTGAAGAAATGTGTTTGACATTTTCAGTTCAGCAGACAGAACCACTCAACTAATATTAATGTGATGACAGAGTGCTGACAGGAAGCCTTCACTCTGCAGGAATTATATATGAAAGAAGCCAAGCAACAAATTATGCATATTCACTCATTCAGTACATACATATGATTATTGTTATTGTTAATTTATATTTTAAGTGTCAACACTCCGTCAACACCACTGACTGGCTGCTATGAACCAGCAGAGCTGTTGGGAGGAAAACACACAAATACAAAAAGGTCATCGGAATAACAATTGATGCATAATCATTCTTTGGAAGTGAAATTGGGTTTCTTGACACATGTATGCAGCTCTGGCAAGTGATGTTGCCCTAAACAAAGCCTGAAGGCATAATGATGTCTGCGCATACTTTGAAGACAGATTTGTCCATCTGATCTAATTCACAAGGACTTCAGAGGATATTTTCTGTGGTGGTATGGGAGAATATTCTCAGCTGTGATGTGATTCTCAGTGCCATATCTTAACATGCACAAATATCATCAAAATGATGTGGTGAATGTTTGATCCGTAGAATCCAAACAATTGTAAGGCTTATGATCATACACATGCTAATTCATGCAGTTGTTTGTCTTCTTATTCTTCTGATTGTCTTATGAAATATGCATTTATATCCAGTATGAAGTATATGTGAAATGTTCATGAGATAGGAATGCCTATTTTATTACGAACAATGGATGTTTTTTTATTTTCCTGTAACCTCTTACATTGTTAATATTTCAGATGAAGTTGGACAAAAGGACACTTAAACACATTTAAATCTATATATTTGATATTTCAGATGAGATTTGTTAAACTGAATTTCCAGAAAATCTGCAAAAGAAAATGCAAATGAATGTGTGTTCCCATCCATTGCTGTTATGTGCACATTAGAAAAAATACAAAAACAGAAAAAAACGTAGTGCAAATATGGCATTCATGTTTGTTTCTTGTAATCTTCTGAGGAAATGTCTTGCTTGATACAGATCTGATGTTTTCGTCTCCTCAGTGGATAGGAAGCTTCAGTGATGTTAAGTCACATGCTTTATGTACATGATGATTAATTTGCTATAAGTCTGTTTCCAACTATTCCACCTCAGCAAAGTGTTGATTTTTTTTTTTTTTACGTTTGAAATGTGCATACAAACAGGTGGATGGAAACGCACTTTTTGTAGAATCATCTACATCCGTTAAATCGCTTCACAAAACTAATTCTAGGACATTATTTCATTTCCAACATGTTTAATTTCTTATTATGATTATAATTAGAGCTATGGTTATTATTATTATTATTATTTTTGATATTGTTATTATTGTTATACTTATGGTTATTATTATTATTATATTTTGTTCCTATTTTATATTATTGTGCAATATTTCATTACATTTTTTTATTTGATTTAATTATCTGATATTATTTGCCCCATTGGCTTCTGAGATGTTTTCATCATGGTTTAAAACTGTTTAGAACTTGCTGTGTAGATACAGTTTATCACTATTATTTTTATTTCTTTTTACTGACTGATCCTGCTCCTCCCTCTGTTTGTGTTTGTAGGATGTAACACGGAGTGGGACGAGATTGGCTGCTGGCTGAGAGCTGAAGTCGGGCAGGTGGTCAACAAATCCTGCTCTGAGGTCTTCCAGCATTTCTCCAGCAATCAAGGTTGGTTTCTATGTTAATACCAATCTCAACAACCACAGGATAGAATAACTCAATTTCAGTTATGTACTCACTAGAGTAGTTCAAATACAGAAGTCAATGTAGAAGTCCCATTGCTCCAATGCTAAGTATAATTATCCGTTCTCTATAACTTGCAGCGCAAATGCAGGCTGGAGTTGCTCTGATTAAGGAGCACAATGAATTATTCATTAATGTTTGTTGGCAAGAATATATATGCTCTGGGATGTTTCTGGCAGAAGAAATGACGTGGAATTTTGTCTGCAGGGTTCATACGTGAAGTCAGACTTCCTCTTGGGCTGTTGCCTTGATTTGTGTTTCCAGAAGGATGGTGCCAATGACACCGAGAGAGACATATTCTGAATAATATAGTGATGAGAATAAAAGTGTTATCGAGTTTGAGAGGTTTATATTTAGAGTGATAATCCTTTTTGAAAGAGTTATAGTATTAAGTACAATCAAATATTACTCATTTGCATCTGTAAATTAGTGTTTATAGGACAGCTAGTACATTTTAGATATGGGAAACTTCGTCATCCAGTCTAAAGACACACAGACGTAGTGAATAAAAAAGAAATTCTGTATGTACCCAGTTGTCTTGACACAATTGCCATAATGACACCTCATTCAAGGAGGTACGGTCAGGATCATTAAGGAATAATGTTCTTTCCCTTTTTACCTTAAAGGAAATCATGGCTCATGATTATCTGAATTGCGGATCACTCAAACAGACCACAGTCTTTGCTTTCAGCAGTGTAGTTGCCAGCTTTAGTTACCTGTTTGCTCGGCTCAAAGGGAATAGAAAAAACCTACTGCCATGCGTTTCTATGTGCCTTTGTTCAAACCGTCCAGCTAAAGCCTGCATGTGCTATCTGGCACAAACATTTAGATGTACAATCCTATAAACACGGCATGGCAGGAAGCGATCCAGCTGATAATCTTCTCCCGGCACCTGCTGTTTCCAAAGGGTCGTTTCTGACTGAAAGCACTAATGGAGTGAAAAGGTGCAAGAGTGGCAATACCAAATGTAGCAGTCCTCAGATGCACAGGAATTACAAATTGAAACAATGTAGTTTACAATACATCAATTAAGAATTTGCGATACTTCACTATTTAACAATACCATTTTGAATGTTCTGGAATGTACAATTGAAAATCATTTTGAAGCAGTTTGAAGCAGTAAAATCTTTGTGAAGATGATGTTTCCCAGTGGTGTTGCACAATGTCAGTTGCTTCAGGATTTTAGGACATACAGTTTTGATCTGTGTTCAAATCGTAGTAGTAAATTCAATTATAAATACTGTTGATAACAAGAATGGATTAATTTGCTGATGGTACAACTTGGTACAACTTGTACAACTTGTGTAATGTTAGGCTATAAGAATATTAACGATTTCTTCAGAGGGATGGAGGACCAAAACACTGGTGTTGGACAAATTATTCATATCCTTTACGTTAGTAAATAATAGCCGTTCTGCAACAAAAAATATAGCACTGTTGAAATCTGAATGCTTGTGCGTGGAATATGTAGTAGCTGTGAAAAAAAATGTTTTTCTCTTGGACAATAACGACTATCTATCATAAGAAGTCAAAGTGCTTTATTAATCTATTATTGTACACAATTCGTGATATCCCACATGTATGCATTGCGTCGAGTCAATCGACGGAAAAGAAAACAGAAAAGGAACTGATCGATTGACCTTTCCACTTTTCCATCATTTTCAAAAACCCAGGAACCTTTTTATCATCTTGATTTCTTTCCTACTTAGTGCTGGGTGTCACAAACTGTTGTGAAAGAAGTACTCAGACCTTAGAAAGTAGCAGGAGCAATACAACAGTGTAGAAATACTCTTAATATTTACTTAACTTTACTTAATTCAATCTTACTATCTGACATTGAGAATGGCTTGTTTCAGAGGGGTGTTATTGGATTATAATTAGTGATGCATCACTTTAAAGTTGCAGCTGGTAATGGTGAGGCTAAGAAATTAATATACTACTGTGCTACTTATCTATAATAGTAATAGCAAATACAATTTTATAACATTTTATAACATTTTACATTTAAAATGTAAAATAAATGCAATGGAGTAAAGAGTACCATTTTTTCTTCAGAATTGTACTGGGGTAGAAGTATAAAGTTGCATGAAACAGCAATACTCAAGTAGAGTACAAGTACCTTAAAAAGAATAGTATTTGCGTAAATGGACTTAGTTACTTGTGGCTACTGGTCACTTGCATTTGAAACCATTTTCAGCAGAATTTCACAGCATAATTCATTTAAACTACATCATCTTTAGACAAAATTAAGCCAAAGAGAAGATTAAGAAGAAGAATAACACATTGGTTGAGCTGAATAGGTTGTATGACGCATTGTGATAATCTTAGCAGTGGATTAAACCCTTGAAACCAGTCTGATTCCCTTCATGTCCCCTCTCTGTCTACTCCCACATCAGGGTATGTTTATAGGAACTGTACGGTCCGTAGCTGGTCAGAAATGTATCCACCCTATGACGAGGCCTGTGCTTTCAGTGACGACAGCGAGCCTGAATCTGAGGTAACACACATGATGCATTAATCATGCCATCAGTTAATTATTCATTTAGTTTCTACTTCCTCCTTTCTCATCCTCCCTCGTGTTTTCCTTTTCAGTTCAGACCTCTTTCTAGGTTTAGTGCAAAAACAATACACACTAGTGATACTTTTGTTCCAAGAATACATGTAAACAGCTTAGGTTAGGCAATAGTCAAATATGTTTGATAAAATTCTCTAAACAAACAACAGCAAAGTTAAAGTTTTATTTATTGATTATACTCTGTCCTGCAGTAGAGAAAGTACTCAGATCTTTGATTTAAGTAAAATCAACATTAGAACAGTGTAGAAATACTGTGTAACAAGTAAAAACCAACATTTAACGTAAGTAAAAGTACAAAAGTATTAGATTATATTTACAGTACCTAAAGTAAAAGTTGTCATCATGCAGAATGACCCATTTCAGAATAATGTTTACCAAACTTCTGGATTATAATTACTGTCATTTTAAGGCTGCAGCTGTTAAACACGGGGCTAATTTGTTTCTGTAATCTTGGGACTTTATGATAATATATGAAATTTTATTTATTGATTATATTTTGTATAATAAGACTGCAAAGTAACCAAAATTATCAAATAAATGTACTCTACAACTGTACTTCTGTCAGATCCACTGTTTTAAACATTTTGTGTAACATTTTGCCCTTCAAGTTATTTCCCATTCGTACCTTTGACAGCATCACAATTTACTGTTTGTCTCCCTGCAGACGAGTTACCTCTCCACATTAAGACAGCTTTACACTGTGGGCTACGCAACCTCGCTCATCTCCCTCATCACAGCCATTGTGGTGTTCACTGCCTTCAGGTAAGACCAGAGCAGAACACACTGTCCCTGGAAGACACACACACACACACACACACACACACACACACACACACACACACACACACACACACACACACACACACACACACACACACACACACACACACACACACACACACACACACACACACATAAGGGCAATAAAATGGACAGCTAGCATGCTCACTCACCCAACATTTATGTAGTTCAGATTCTTAACTGGAGTGTTAGGAAGGGCGGTGAGCAAGAATTAATTAGCTATTTTGGAGACGGGTATATATCTGTAACATACTCCAACAGACACAAATATCAATATATATTTGTCAGAGGATTGGGACTATTAGTAGAACTGTTTGTGTACATGTGTATTTGTGCCTCTTTCAGGAAGTTCCGCTGCACTAGAAACTACATCCACGTCAACCTGTTCTCCTCCTTCGTCCTGAGAGCCAGCGCAGTTTTCATTAAGGACACCGTGCTGTTTGCTGACGAGACCCTGGACCACTGCTCTGTGTCCACAGTGAGCACACTAATTAGCCAACAATTATCCCATCATAAAGCAGATTCCCACATCTGCTGTCTGTTTGAATTAGCATACAGATGCATGGCAGCTGTAGTTTTGCAGGAAAATCCTTCATTAGTCTGCAAGATTTTGTGAATTCTTTTAGCAAAAACATAGTTTAAACAGCAGGTATGTTTCATTTTTTTGATGCCATGAATGAAATGTTAACAAAGTGAAATGAGAAAATTGTACACAACTGTAATAGTTAATATTACTATAGCATCCCGTTGTGGAGAAGGGGCATGGATTTTCAACTTTCACATGACCCGGTCTACTGAACCATATCCTGAGTGGTTGTTAAGTGGTGGAAATGACATAAAACACAAATATTTGGAATCCATAATGAAAACAAACTGTTTACACAAATCATTTTACATTGTGGTGAAAAAAGCTTAATTTATAATCAATCAAGAATAAACAGAACAAAACCACCAGGATGTTTATCCAATATATTTTGTTAAGAGTAGTTTGACAATGCTTTGTTGAAGGTAGAAAATAATGTATGTTCATGCCAAATGCATGTACAATAATGGAAAGTAATAACTTTGTTCCATGGTGTCCTATCTAGACAGCGTGCAAGTCAGCCGTGGCTTTCTTCCAGTTCAGCATCCTGGCCAATTACTTCTGGTTGCTGGTGGAGGGCATGTATCTGCAGACCCTGCTGGCCCTGACCTTCGTCTCTCAGAGGAAATACTTCTGGTGGTACATTCTGATTGGCTGGGGTAAGTAGAGATGACTGAGGAGGTCGTCTGAGGATGTTCAAGCCCATAACAGATGAACAAGTGATGATTGAATCTATACACATAATCTTCACATAACCTGTGGAATACGTCTCACGAGCCTACATGAATTTCGCAATTGCTCAAATCAAGGGGGGGATGTTAAACACCCAGTGGCAAGAACTTTTTTGGAGGCCAAGCACTCAATGGGAGATGTATGTTGTATTGCTATCGATAATCTTAATCAGGATGCGAAGAGGGAACAACTTTTTTAATCATATTTGGACAGAAGCAAATATTTCACTTGTCATTTGTATGAATTTGACCCCTGGACGGTTTACATCTATTTGGCCCAATCATCACCTGACTGTCAGATGCACCTACGTCAACTTTATGATGGTATTTTTTATATTGAATGTGTCCAGCTCTCATTGGGTAACTAACAAAGATTCTGCTGTCTTGCAGAATAAATATGGCGATGTTCGAAATACACAGTGGCTTTCAACGTTTTCCATGGTCAGATCAGTACTCTAGTTTGGCAGTTTCGGAGGTGATACATTAATCATAAAAGAAACATTAACAGCTCCAGGACAGAGAGAAACTCTGTAGCCTTCACTTCGTCTTATACCAAATATTACAAAGAAAGGAAAATCAAACTCAGCGTAAAATGTGGGCCTGTTTGAATAATTTGTCATTGTGTGGAAAAAAAGCACTCTATTATTTTGCTTTTGTGGCTTGCTGACACTGATATATAGGCTGTGTTGTACACACAATGATGAAAGCCTTGTTTTGAAATGCAATGGTGAAATAAAGAAGATTCTTCCAGATATTCAGCAGGCGTAGGAAAGACGTTTTTATGCCTCCATGCCGGTTACATATGTGGCAAGAGGCTTAATTGTTCTGGGTTTCCTTCCGCCCATTCTTGTGCGCAAAATCTCAGGTACGCCTTGAAGGAAATTCCTTTGAAATTTGGCACGGGATGAACTGATGTGACTTTGGAGGTCTAAGGTCAAGGTCACTGTGACTCATGTCCGTCCCATTCTTGTCAATGCGATATCCCAGAAACGCCTTGAGGGAAATCCTTCAAATTGTGCACAAACGTCCTCTTGCACTCAAGGATAAACCAATTAGATCTTGGTTGTCATACGTCACAGTCACCTCACAAAACACGCTTTTGGACAATAATTCACATGCAAATGTCTGATAGGATAAAATAGTGAAGTGATGCCATTTTGGATGGACATGGATTCAAGCTCCAACATGACTGGTTGGCAGAAGCACACAACAGAGAGGCTGTAATTCCAGTTTCACTTTGCTTCTTTGTGACTTGTGCATCTCGTTGACTGGTTTAGTCTTGACAGCACACTCAACCCTTATTATTAACAAAAACACACTACAGTTTTGTGAAACTTATCAAAGACACTTTAGTCTGTGTCAGAGAGGTAGTGATTTAGCTGGTCATTCCTGAGCCTGTATTTTGTGATGTTGTTGTATTACACTGAATGATACTGGAAGGTTTTCCTGTTGGTCTGTCTTGTGAATGCACTATACAGTCACATTTTGGTGGTTGGAAATCTATTTCCGGACAAGATTTATTTACACAATAGCTGTTCCTGAGCAGCAATGGTGGCTGCATTTGCTTTTGTTTCCTCTGCTTTTGTTTCTCCTCCCTTATCTTTTACTTCACTGAGCTCGATGTTTTCAGTGCTTTCCCTTTGTATAATCCTGTGTTGCTCAGTCAACAGATTTTTATGGTCTCACCATCCCTATCTGTTGGCTGTATATTTTCCCTGTTTAAGCCCGTACTCTCAGGTGCTTCTAGTTATGTTCCACAGACTGTGACAGAGAAGCTGAATTTCCTAGTGAGGAGCAAGAGTGCTTGAATTTTTTAGCCAACAGAACCGACAATTGGCAAAACTAAATATCTAGAGGCCATGCCTGGATTTTTGTTATCAAATCTGCTTATTGTAGTGGTTATAGTTATGATAATGCATGGCATATTCTCCATTCAAGCGGATGAACAAACAAAAACACATTTAACGGGTTTCAAACATAAAACGATGCAATAGTTGCCAAGGAAAATCTGGACCAAAATATTTCTGTCCTGAATATCTTATGTTTTTACTATCTGACAAGCAAACCAGGGTCTGTTTTTGATTTGGTGCTGACTCAGTCGCTCTCATGTGTCTTATCAGCATCTTTCCGGTTTGTACTATCTTGCTCTCTTTCCTGTCTCCTGCTTTCATCCTGTGTCCGTTTCTTTTTCTGCAAGTGGAAGACGGATACATTTAAAACACAATGCTTCATATGTACAACATATAAATTAAAAATGTAGTGCATCTGTGAGTTAGGGATCGAGCGCCTTTTAGAAGAATTTTACTTGACACATATCCAACCTATCAATAATTAATCTCTGCTCTGATGTTGCAGGGCTCCCATCAACAGTTCTTATACTTTGGGTGTTGACCAGATTCTTCTATGATGACAAAGGGTACGAGCGGCTTATATTTTCTCATCATTTCACTGCTATAGTAACATTGTGCAACGGCAGTAGTAGAAGTAATTCTCCAAGTGTTATGGTGTACTTTGATTTGAGTGCAACATGATTTTATTTCATTTTAATTGGCTTTAATTGCAGTTGCTGGGACGACACAGACAATGTTCCTATTTGGTGGATTATTAAAGGACCAATAACAGCCTCGCTGGTGGTGAGTCAAGAATAGTAGTCCTAATATTGAAATACATAGGATTTTTTTTAGGACAAAGAGCCATTCATTTCACACCGCCTCCTGCTGACCTTTTAGTGTTTCTAGATGACTTGTTTTAAATCGAGAACCATGCAGGAGGTCGCTACATACCTAATATCATGCTAAAAAGGAGGTTAAAGCTGCATGTGCTGGGTAAATCCTCATCCTCACCAGCTGATGTCCCAGTATTTTGATAAAAGTCTGTCAATCATAAATCTTTTCCTGATGTCACTTCCTTATGTCATATCTAATGATAGATTTTTCCTTATGTAACTCTAACATAAATCAGTTTGGATGCTTATCTTATATACTTGGACAAGCAGAAGTTTAGGTATGTTTCACTTTTAGAATTCAATAAATTGCAGGAACAGGACATTATTATCCAAGACTAGCTTCCAATCAGTGGGGAAATACTGTACCATGCAGGGGATATGCTATGGTTTCCAAAGCAATTTCTCTCACTCTGTGCATGTTTGGATTCTGTAATTTGTGTAAATGTGCATACGTGTGCATGTATCTCTTCCAGATCAACATTGTCATCTTCATCAACGTGATCCGGATCCTGGTTCAAAAGCTTAAATCTTCAACCATAGCCGGGAACAATGACACTGGACACTTTATGTGAGTCATGACTTTCTGACACAATTGGACCATAAACTTAACATTTATCCCTCCTAAAACAAACAAAAAAATAGACACATCAGGCAATTTATCTCTCTAGATAATCTAAGCAGCAACAATGATTCTGCGGGAAGAATGTCTCCCCTAACAAACACTTAGATATAGGCTATGAATAGCATATCTAAGTTAAGCAATAGGTTACAGCAAAATAGAAAGGTAGGTGGAGTTTGGGGCGACGGAGGCAGCTACAGTCACAAACAGTGTTGTTAAGAGCAGAGCAACATGTGAGGAATGTCTGGCCTTTGATAATGAGATTGGCTACATGCTGGGATGTAACGCCCAAACAGCTGATGAGTGAACCACTGATTGTGAGGAAAGCTACAAGCAGCTGATGCCAATCAGCTAACACAAGCATGCCATCAGAGCTCTGTCTGAATTTACCTAAATCCCTGACCTGTTAAGAAATGAAGAAGAAAATAGATAACAGTCTCTATATTTAAATTATTACATGGGGACTTTACCGTAGTGATGATTTGTTTTGCATAATGCCATTTAATAATAAATCACAAATGACAGGAGGTTATCCTGTTTTTTTATATATATTTATATTGTTTTATGGGATACATATTGATTATTGCAGTAGCAGATTAAAAAGTCAGTAATGGTCTTTTAAAGAACTTTAATGTATGGAAAAAGACTGAAAAGTGAAAATGTATATATTGTCTATATAGTTCAATCTTATAGTTAAAATATGTTTGAGGAAGACATTTTAACATGGCACAAGTGTGTGTTTCCATTCACATAACCTAAACTCTCAAGAACAACGGGGCTTCCTTTTCTTTTGCTTCGAGGCTGATAAAAAGAGTCACTGGATAAAACACATCGGGTAAACATCAGGTACAGCTAAGTCACCTAGCTAGCTAGTGTTGGTGACGTAGATTTGTGCAAGACGAGAGATTTAGTTCACTGAGCAGTTTTACGCAAAATAAACAAACCTACAGCAAACCTTTAAAAACAACAACATTTGTCACGTCAAACAGGGTCATAGGATTATTTGTCACTAGCCTTAAATATTTTTTCTGAAATATGGTCTCATGGGGGAGACCCGTAAGGGGAGGGACTTTGCCTCTCTATTTGCTTGCAGTGACCCTCCTTTTTTTACTTACTTACTTTTGGAGACAAATTTAAGTTGTGCCAGTGCTTCTTGAACTATTTGAATATTTGAAGCATTTGTTCAGTGTTGCAGTAAAACTGCTGAGTAAGAAACTGATATGTCGGAAACAGTTGGCATTTTCTATCTAGAGTTTACTAGGAAGAGGGAAAGAAGAAGTGTTTTGATGAAATCCCTTGATAAAGTACTGATGTCTCCTCACAGTTGAATAGAAAAAATGCTTCATCTATGAATCTACTCATGCAACCCAGAAATCCTTCTTAACCTGAGTGAATCCTTCCTTCCTTTTGACTTTTGGATGGTTCAGATTCCAGCTCAGCTGAATTAACAATGAACGCAGCATATAAAAATAGCAGCGGATGCCAGAAATAGATGTCTCCTCTATCGCCGTGCGACAGGATTGTTCCACCAGTTCAATGATTGTTTCCTGCCTTCAAAAGCTTCATCTCTGTCTTACAAACTTCAATCTGATTCAGACACATGAACACAAAGGCATGAATCTCCGGTGCGACAAAAGACAAACACAATCCTATTATAGGCCTGAAAATACTCTAACTTTAACAAAAAAAACGTAATCTTCCAGCAGCCAGAATGTTATGTCTGATAAGAGTGATTATTTTTGTTATTTAGAATCTCCAGACGACTCTTGTCACATCCTTGTTCAAGCTTTGAATCTGATGTGGATAATGTGCAGACATTTCTATTGGCGTTAGATCAACCACCAATTGATCTGTGAAAGATTATGTTTTGAATCAGCCGAGAGTTTAGATCACTAGAAAATGCGTGAAGCTGATTTACCATTTCTGTGACATGAAATAATCAACTTTATAAAGATTAAGAGAATAAGATGAGGTACTCATCAGTGGAAGTTATGATTTTTGAGAGATGTCATGCAAAGGTGGAGTTTTATTTCAAACCACATGACTTGTAGCTAATTGGTGCAATAATTTAATGTCACCGCTATTAAATAACATTTACATGTCATCAAGAATCTGATTTGAACTAAACTTTGTTGCACAATACGTCAGGGTTTTGTATTTTGACATTTTAATCTATTCCACTGATAATTTGTTGTTAAAGGTCAGTTTGTTTAATACAGAATTTATATCTGCCACATCTGCTCTACCTTTGATGAAACTTGGCAGAATAATGCATTCTGGCATTTAAAACAAAAACAATGATGAGACTAACACTGATAAAGGTGAATATTTCCAACTGAGGAAAAGTATTATATTACATATTCAGATTTATGTTATTGAGATGATGCATCTCAATTTAAAGCTCCTGGAAACGTTCTAATCTTCATTATTTGTCTTTTACATTCAACACTAATAATCAAATATGTGAATTAGAGTACACAAAACAATATTAGTTATAATTTATCAATACATTAAGTCTAAAAAAACTCAACATCACAAACAGCAACATTAGCAAACAAATCTATAACTGTTGTCACATTTTGATTCAAAGTTGCTGAATCCTGATTGGTGCATGAGAGTAAGTGACATCATTTATTCCAAAATGATCCCCACCCACTCAAAAAGTAAAGATAACAATCCTAAAAAAAAGTAGCAAGGTGCTAAAGGAGCAAAAAATAAATAAATATCTTATCTGAAACAACCAGAAGATTATGTTCATCAAAGTCCCCATCACTTAAAAGATGAAGCTGATTGAGAAAGTGTGTAATCCTCTACCTGGAGTGCTTTCAAGCCTTTCTTCTTTCTTTCATTCCTTTGTTATTGTTTCCCTCAGGAGGCTGGCTAAATCCACACTGTTCCTCATCCCTCTGTTTGGTATGCACTACACAGTATTCGCCTTCCTGCCCGAGAACACTGGAGTGGCGGCCAGACTCTACATCGAGCTGGGTCTGGGATCCTTTCAGGTATAAAGCAATAGAGATGTAGCAGGATAAAATGTCCAGACTTAAAAACTATATAAAGACAAATCACAAAAGAAGTTACCAAAAGTGAATTGCTTACAGTAGGTTGATCCTGAGATAGAAGTTTTTCACAGCAGACATTTTGATTTATTGTCCCAGTTAATCATGAAATAAGCACATAAATAATTTAATGTAAAAATAGTCTGAACACGGGCTGCACGGTGGTGTAGTGGTTAGCACTGTCGCCTCACAGCAAGAGGGGCCCGGGTTCAGTTCCCGGGCTGGACAACCTTCTGTGTGGAGTTTGCATGTTCTCCCCGTGTCAGTGTGGGTTCTCTCCGGGTTCTCCGGCTTCCTCCCACAGTCCAAAAACATGCAGCTTAGGTTCATTGAAGACTCTAAATTGCCCGTAGGTGTGAATGTGAGTGTGAATGGTTGTCTGTCTCTATGTGTCAGCCCTGTGACAGGCTGGAGACCTGTCCAGGGTGAACCCTGCCTTCGCCCATTGACAGCTGGGATCGGCTCCAGCACCCCCCCACCGCGACCCTTAACTGGATAAGCGGTTACGGAAGATGGATGTTCTGAACACTTTACCTGTTTATTTGGGGGCATTTTTTTTTCTTCAGTCAACATTTGACAGTAGAAAGATGAAAGGCAATAGGTCCTTTTACAGCAGCCATTTTGGCATGTCATTTCAGGGTAAACACAGGTGTGATTAATAACGTTGATTATGGTCCTGTTCCAGGTGGGCCAGTGCCCTGGTATTGTGCATGCTGACTCACTAGAATGGCTGTGGCACTAAATAAAATGGAACAATGATTAACTTTATCAATTACACCTGTGTTTACCCTGCTGTAACATGTCAAAATGGCTTCTGTGAAAAGGGCCAATATAGGGAGGGAGTGATGGGGGATTAACCAAACATTAACCAGGGATGTGGGTCGGCAATGTAAACTAACTTACACTTTAAAAATAATTTGGAACAACTCCTCAGCTGTCAATATTTATGTATAACAGATTTGTCGAGGTTAAAAGGTCATCTGTTGGTCACTGCATATTGACTAGTGAAAAAAATAATATTTTCAAATGTCTCCTTATTTGTCACTTGAGGTGTGTAAAATTCAGGAAAATCTCTGGATCTGAATGATTGAGATCAAGCTTAAAATCAGCCCAAATATGAGATTGTTTTTCCATTATCGCAATATCTGAGAAATTTACATCCAAGAGATACTTTGAACCGTTTATCTTTAAGGCTGACTATACAAACATCATGAGTATTTACTGTAGTAATTTAAGTAGAGTGTGTATATAAGATTAAAGTGTCATAAGTGTCATGTCTCTCGTATTGCAGGGTTTTGTGGTGGCACTGCTTTACTGTTTCATGAATGGAGAGGTAAGTGACTAGGTGACGATTATAAGATACAAATGTTCAAGCATGTGTCATACACAGACAGACAGAGAGAAAACAAACCACATAAAGCTGTAACATCTTCACTGTTCTTCACTCAGGGCACATTGTTCACATATAGTGGCTTTAACAAAATCAGATCCTGCCACTGGTACTACTCTTCAACATGTGTTTGTGTGCAGGTCCAAACAGAGCTGCGGAGATGGCTGTGGAAGTGTCACAATCAAAATCCACTCACCCCGGCCAAGCGAAGCATCACTCAGATAACAGTTCACTCGCGTGGGGGCCTCAGGCGACCTCCTTCTAGCGGAAACATCTCTTCAGTTTGATTTTTAAGAGACGAGCCATGAGAGACAAGTTGTCGTGAGAATGTCAAGCAAACTACTAGAGGCAGTCCTCAACCTGCTTTTGACAATAACTCAACAACCCCACTGTGGGACATGCGTTATGAAAACTGGTGAGTGATTGAGGAAATGTTGCATTATTAAATGCATTATATCAGTGTCAGCAGCAGCTGGCCGTCCATGACATCACACATTTCTGAGTTAAATCACAGATTCTTCTATAATGGTTGCAAGCAAAAGTAACTAAAAAGTAAAGGAACACTGGTGCTTGATTTGTAAGGATGTTGTGGTGACATTGTGGTCCACAGTAGAGACAGAGCTAGCCTGAGAACTTGTAGGAGGAGGATTAAAACATGGTTTTGTTTACAGAAGCCCTGTCCCCTTAAAGTTACTTTCCCATACAATGAAACAGAATTACAAAGTAAGTTTCGAGGGAAACGTATTAGTGCATGGATTAAATTTGCCTTTGATATATCACAAATACATTTTAAATGAGTCTTTGGTGAACAATGTATTTTTGATGCCTTAACATAACCAAGTAGCAGTTATGTTGATTAAAGTTACGTCGTTTTTTTTAAACACATTTTCACTCCCAACTTGTCAAATAGCAACGCTTCGTCAGTGGTCCTAAGCTTCAAACTGTCAGTTTTGGAAGCGTCAGTGATGCTGTGTCAGTTTCCGTTAAGTGAGTATTTTATTTGTCTTTACAGGAAGTTAGGTTTAGGCAACAAAACAGATGAGTTACGTTTAGGAGTGTGGTTGAAGTTAACTTGACTGACGACTCACGTGACTAGCGAGTGACAGACGAGTCATGTGACAAAATGCTAATGTTTAATTTAGTCTGAAAGGGACAGGGAAAACAGTCACATGTTCAAAAGTCCTGTAGTTGTTTGACCCATCCACCTTCCATTTAGCCTGCCCTGTGTGGATAATCTCTCTTTTTATACTACTTCTGTTGTTCTGAGCGTCTAATAATGACGCAGCTGGGTTTACATTGGTGCATCGGTATGAGCAATGAGGGGAACTTAGCAACTGCCGGTAATTGACGGGTTTGGAGTGATACTGGGTTGTTTTCTACTAAACCTAACAAAGTAGTTTTGTGGTATTTTTGCTTTGTTTTATTTTAATTTACCACATTAACCACGTGTTTCAAACTGTTTGGAACTGTGACCATAATCTCTCAAAATGTAACTGAGAGTGAAGTTTAGTTGTATAGGAATGTAATTTTGTAGGAGACAGGGTTGGTTTACAGATGGAGTACAAAAATGAACAAATGTTGAGGGATTATAAGGACATCGCTGTGGAAACGATGAGTGTTTGAACTTGGCTTAATTGTACGAAATGAGCTTGTCTTGTCTAATTGTTTATTGCTGCAGTGACCAGAGGCAGTTACTTTATTTCGGTGCAGGCTGAGTATACGTACAGGACTGATACAGACTGAGTGCTAACCGATGTCCTAATTGATTTTTGTGCAGCAATTCTTCGGCTGGTTTAGAGAGAAGTTCAAATGATGACCTGACTAAAGTGTAAAGTGTATTAACAGCTGTGTGTGCTTTTGCTAGTGTGTGTGGGTGTGTGTTTGTGTGTGTGTGTGTGGGTACGTCATGTCTTACGAGACTTCTTGTTTTGAGGAGTAATCTGCTTTGATGAGCCATGTTAAACCATCTCAAGCCCAGTATTTGTGAATATTTATAAGCTTTTTTTTTCTTCATCCCATTTTTATGCTGTTGCCAGATGTGATAATCCTAATTTCTTGCTCCATAGGAGATACCAAATATATACAAAACGTTGTGTCAGGCATTTACATGGTAATGTTGCATCAAAAAGGTACTGTGACAAGATTAACCATTTCATCTGACATAGTGAGAGTGTCTTAAGATACATATCTGTGTTACAATTTTCCTGTTAGGGGTGGATGAAAAGGTGCTGGGTGTTGGGGGGATTTGGTGTAAACAATAAGTGGGAGAATGAGAACTACATTTAGCCTGTAAAATGTTAAAACAAACCCTTAATGATAGGTTGTCAAAAACAGGGAAATGTGATTAGGCCTTAAAAATGTCTGTTAAACCTGCACTCGTTAATGAAAAAATGAACACTGTTGGGTTTAGTGTTCAATATTGGTTGAATCGATGCATCTCTAGTTTTTCGTAAACGATGATTAATGCAATGTAATGTTCTATTAAGCACTTTGATGGTCATTGTCAGCACAATATGATTTACTGTTGCACTTTATTTTACACTGATTATACTGTTTTACTATTGTTCTTGTGGGTTAGGAGGGTCAGCCTTTGTAGGGCACAGTAATAAATGAAACGTGGTTTGAGAAGTAAGCCTACTACTTTTGTATGACTATGTTAATTACATGAATTTCATCACCACACTGTAGGATTAGTTTTTGATGTAGAAAATACTTGGGGAAAGATGTTCATAAATGTTTATATGTACCTTGATTTGGATAAAATTAGGAAAGAGAAGCAGCAAGTTTGTCGTTGTTGTACGGTTCAATATCCTTAAATTAAAAATGATTGGCTTTAGACACAAATCTTATTCAGCCAAAAATGTTTGTACAAGATCATTTTCTCTTATGATAAAGTAATAAAACTGCCAAATCTGTACACCATCCATTCTAGTAGATGGGACAGCTGAGTGAAACAAAGATCAATCTGGAAATGCAACAATGTACCACAGATAGATTTATTTTGCAGTCAAAGTTACACAACCTGGGACATAAATGTTTGACACCAGAACGCATGTATCACATGACACACTGTCACAGGTAGAACATAATATGGATGAGGCTTCATAGATATTCTTTTGACATTTAGGTTACGTATATCCTCGTTAATAATGCTTGTCATTACGTACACGTGTACAGAATACACTCCCTCCAACTTCCACACACACTCATACACACTCTGAAAACAGTTACATAAACATACAAAAACACGGTCACAAACATTACAGGTTTTCATCAAGAGGTCCACCTGTGTGCCGAAAATATACATATATTGCAGTGCATTGTATATGATCAAGAAAAGACATCATTTGTACACCATGGCAAATTGATAGCAGGCGACATTTAAGAGCAGCTGAGCAACATCAGTACATTCAAAAATTCATTGGCAATCAATTGAACTCACACACTTGATAAAACTGGCTCAATACGCACAAACGCCAAAGAAAAGGCATCAAAACACAGAGATATGCCACACTGAGAAACGTTACATTTAAAGGAATAGCTTGACATTTTGGGAAATACACCAAATATTCGCTAGCTGTTTTCTAGCTAGCTAGTCAAGATATACGCTAGCTATTAGTTAGCCAATGATCTCTATCTTGAAGCTCATCTATGTCCTCAGGGTACGATGTTCCTCAGCTCAATATGACCTTAATACGTTTCCTCAGTAATGTTCAAATTTTCAATGTATGTTTTCCAGGGTCAAGGTGTTGAAATCACCAACCGACAGTTTATAGAGGATGTTATACTCTTTGAAACCGACGCCCTCTAATTTGCCAACCATGATGTTTTTACAAAACTTTACCAAACATTTTTGATTAAACCTAATTAGGTACTTTTGTTGCATTTTTAGTTGGTTCAATTTACAATGTTAACCATGTGTTTAAAACTGCAATTGTAAAAATACAGGGTTATAAAATGAAGACCCTGGGAACATAGGGATGCTAGCTGCTTCCTCCTGCTTCAAGTATTTAAGCTAAGCTAAGCTAACCAGCTCTAGTTCCATTATTGGCGCACAGACATTAAAGTGGTATCAATCTTCTCACCAAACCCTCAGCTAGAAAGTGAATGAACATACTTTCAAAAATGTCAAACTATTGCTTTCAGAAAACTTGTCAAGAGCTTTTCTTCCACACATAAAGATTAGTGTGTTTCTGTAATACTTAACTAACTTTAAGAAGTGGTGTTTGTGGAGAGAGGAATGGTCACTCAAAGGTGCCCCCAATTCTCAAAATGTAAGGTTGGAAATTCAAATAGTTCATTTTTTTTTTTTTAAACTAAAGTGAACAGGAAGGACATTTTGGGATTGAGAGAGGGGCACATTTGGCCTCATTGAGAAAACTCAAACCTGTAGGTTTGTTAATTGATTTGTATATATATATATATATATATATATATATATATATATAAAATAATCAATGCTGTGAAAAGTGAACGGTGTTCAGCATGTGGCATTTAAGTGCCTCAATGCCCCACAGTACCTATTTCATCTAAATACAAGGCTCAAAAAGCAAATCAATTCCAGTCTAGCTTACCCCCAACTAAAAATATTTGCTGCCACCTTGTGGTAAACATATACAGCACAGACATGGTCAAGAAAGGAGTTTTCTACTCTTCTTTTCACAGACAGTAACAGCTTTGAGACATGGTCGTTTCCATCTGAGCTGATTCAGACTCAGAGTGACGGCTGGTGATAGAACACGCAAGCAGCAGCAGAGTGTTTTTTTTAAAATCACACCCTCATACACACTTTGTGTTATATCTTTTGCAGTTGTTCTACCTTCTTACACCTTCCTAATAAAAAACAAACAAAAACATTTCTAACCTTGCCTCGAGTGCCCTTGATAGTATCTTGTCACACACTGTTTAGTCATAAAGCAGCCTAACAGATCCACAAATCCAATGCATCTCTTTTTCAGTAGTGTTTATGTTTTATCTTGCTTTTTAGAGTTTATATTTTTGTTTTCTCACAATATCCTCAGTAGCTTTGGACAGCAATTTCATGTGAGTGTTTTTTGTTTTCTTTAAAATTAGAAATGAGACATTGTGCCACACATCTCATCAGTTATGGCACCAAGAGATTCAATATTAATAATGAAACAATACATCAGGCATACAACTAAATGACACATAAGAAAACATGAATACTGTACATTGAGTCATTTCACATGGCACTGGTTCATGGAAAATAAATATACATCCTTTTCTGTTGTCAATTGTCAATTCATCTATTTAAGATACTACAATCGTTTAATCCACTAACATGACAGTACAAAAAAATAAATATCTTGAGTAAATATCGTGGATAAATCCTCCTGTACACATCGTTTCACATCTTAAATTATTTCCACATCTGTATGGTTATTGTTTGTTAGCTTACAAACAAAAGAGAGAAAAGAAAAAATGGGCAACACACTGCGATTGTCAAGAGCTGTCACATTAAAGCATTTTTGTGTTGACTGTTAGAACATGTATTATTTTGAAGCTGTTTATGTGTTTGACGTTAGTGCTGAATTGTAACGGACTTATCTTGAATAAATGATAGTTGTAACCCGGAGGTCAAATAAAGCATAAGTTATGTAGAGCTTAAACTTCAGTCTTGTCAAACTCATTATCATAAAAAAGAAGAAAAAAAAACAGCAGGACTCTTTTCTCTTGAAGAATTTTCACAGATAAATGAGCAAAAATGTTTTTACGTAGAATACAATAAAAAAAACAACAGCATAACTTTGCTCCACAATAAAAACACACCACTCTGTACATTCTTTGCAGGAAATGACTCTTACTACAAATTTAAGATATCTGTTCATTGTACTGGAGACAAAAGTGAGAGCTATCTGTGACTGACTAGGCACTTTGGAATATGAGTGTAGCAGGTGGTTCATTAAAAAAAAAATTATAATGAAGAGCATTTTGATATGATAGATTTTGATATGGCACAATGGGCTGACACTAAGAGAAAAGAGGACAAAAACAAAGAGTCCTGTTATCTTTAAGAGCATGTTAAGGGTTTGATTCTCTCCAACTATGATAAAATGCTGTACATATGAACTCATGGCACTATGAGGAGCTTTGGATGAAATCATCGGTTAAATGGCACATTTATGTCCACAGTCTACAAGAACGTTAATGACAAGTCGGTGAAAGGAAAATCAACTGGAGGAAACTACTGACACTAGCTGTGAGGCTTAATCAGTTCAGAGAGGAGACTTTAAATATATTTTTTAATAAAATGTTGTATTCCCTCATGTACTGCGATGTCCTCTAGTGGTTCCTAACCTTTTTGCCTCTAAAACAATAAGAAGTTATTAACTCCTCATGAAAAGTTACATATTTCTCCTCATATGGGTTAATTCCAATACCTGTAAGCCTGAAGATGTGAATCTATCTGGTGTTTTACAAGAAAAAAAAACTAAAATAACTTTCGCAAAAATAAACATAGTTGAAAGGAGCAGAAAAAAATGCTCTCTAACATTGTTGTATCTGACATTTCAAAACCCCTCAGATTCACCTTCAGGTTGGGAACCCCAGCTCTACAGTGCTCATTCAGTTTAGCGCTTTGTTCTTCTGTATATACTGTGTGTTTTTATTAAATATAAACAAATAGCTCAGAATATAGTGGGCAGGATCTTCTGGGTCATCAGGACATGTGATGAAATCTACAGACTTGGGCTCCAGTTCCTTTTGGTTGAAAAGGTCATTACAATACTGCGTTATGCTAAAGAAAAAATTCTGATCTCGACACCAAAAGTAACTATTTACAAAGTCCATGAGGTTTTTTTTCCTTCTAAATATATCTTTTGACATACTCTGTACTTACGGCTGATTGTAGAAAAATGTAAATTTAGGATGAAACATTTAAACAATGAGCATTTGTACAAGCAAGGCGCATGTTTGGTTGTTACTTCACTTTGGACTGTTATATCAGATCCAGTCAGGCAACCTGTATGGCACTTTGAAGCACATTTACTTTACACACCAACAGCCACATATGACCCCTACATTTGATGTTTAACTACTGTTTTCTTTTTTACAACAAGTACTGTTTTTTGGCACCAACTCTACATTTATATTAATTATACATTAATCATTAATAGGGGCTAAATTTAAGATAAAAACATTGGTAGGAAGGACATTTCTAATATCTCTCTGTTTTAATCTATGGAATGGAATTTGTCTGTAAAAAAATCTGTCAAAATCAGTCATTAATCAGAAAAGTTTACAATCTACAGAGTCAAAATACTCAAATAAATCAAATTGTATCGTATCGTCAAATAAAATGACACATATTAAAGTCAGCTATGGACCTCTAATGAATCTCCAGTAAATGCTTTCAGCAATACCTCATTTTTGAAAGGCCAAAATACAAAATGCAATGAGGTATGAGGGGCCACTTTGGTCTGCTCTGGTTGGTCTGGATTTACACAAGTGAAACGGCACCTTGAAGTTGACTCCTACCAATCAGACGCTCAGGTCGGGAGGCTGATGTTGGCGTTCTCCGCCAGCGGGCTGGACATTCGTATCTGGGAGCTGCTCTTGCTGAGGATCGACAGCTGAGTCCCGCCGTTCACACCGCTGCTCGCCAACGAAGGGTGCCTTTGCTGCTTCAGGTCCACAGCAAAGTACCGGTTCACGGTCCAGCTGCGCCATTTCCTCTTGATCTCCGACTGCACCTTCAGGGAGAAACTTCACAAGGTCATTTTTTAATGTACTTTAAGCTGTACCAGCTCCACGACAAGGTACTCTACACTAATGTTGTGTAGGTGACACTTAAATGTATAATTAATGTATTCATCAACAGGTACAATTCCCATGAAGGATTTGTAAATGGTGTGTAAACAATTAGGGAATGACTAAGAATATAAAAAAGCAAACCTTTAATCACAGAAAATAAGTCTTCATCTATTACATCAGAGGTCAGTTGACACATTTTTTCAGTACTGTGGAAACCCAGTCCTGTAGTGTATGTTTCAATATGTTTTTCTTTATTAATTTGCGAGGCCTTAAAGAATTACAGTAATTTTTTTATTAATACTCATTTGGCAAAAATGAATGATTGTTGTTATTCTCTGTCATCAGCACACTTTTTCTGGTGTTTTTGATACTCAAAATGTTAAGGTCAAAGAGGCTTAAGTCATGGAATTTAAACTTTGTCTGAAATCTTGAGTCATTTAAATGAAGTGGATATTTCAAGGTCATATATGAGGATTTACATTTACATTATATTTTATAATCTACAGTAGATTTGTAAAACTCTAGGGGTAGCATGTTGTGCTTGGGGGGCGGATGTGGTACCTACCACAGATTTACATGCAACAAGTTATATTTATTATAAATATTATATTAATATAATGAATTGTTGTTTACTTTTTTAACGGAGTACTTAATATATTTAGATTTAATAATTAACAATAGATACATCACAACTTCATTTGATGTGATAATGAAAACACTTACCCATGTTAAATACTTTATAAATGAGTCTAAATAAATGCATTTAATGCATTTAGTGAACAGGCTCTTGTTTTTCAGTTGATCAGTTGAACAAATAGAATGTACGCTAGTATTTAATATAAGACAGGATGTTATAAGTAGGATACAATTTTCAAAACAAAATGATCAATCAGGATCCCTTTTGTGGCTCAAAGTTGTACTGCAGATATAAATGTTAATTAAAAGTAATTCATTTTCTGGCAACCCTAATGAAATCTCCTACAACCCACCTGTCTTTGGGTATGAATGTTATATGTAATTTTGTGTTTTAATATATTATACATGTTAAATAGAAAGCTTAAAGTAAAGTGTTGCTGTTTGCAGTATTAAGAGACATTTATCCTAAAATATTTTCAGTTGCTATGTTCATCAAAAATAGCATTAAGAGCATTTCTGGTATAATAAGAATCAGAAAAAAAACAGATGCAGATGCAAATAACACAAAAGAAAACTGTTCATGAATAGGGACAAAAGCTTACCTCTCCATTTAGGAAACAGTAAAGCACAGCTACAACAAAGCCCTGACGAGGAGAAAGGAGAACACAAATAAGAGAAAATACAGCTTGAGATTGAAGAATTAACTGCATCTTTATCAGCAAAAGCTAAAGACATATCAAAAAGAGTGACTGTGGGGATGGATGAACTTTAAAAATGTTAAGCCATCTCTATTAAAAGCTAAAGTCCAAACTACTGTGTGCTGACAGCTCTCAAGGACAGAAGGAAGTGTTTGAAAAATTCAACTTCAGTATCCAGGAATTGTTATGTGCCTTCAATAAACACCACAACATTTGGTATGACAGACTATGGAGCTGCTGGTTAGGCAAATGTAAATATTCCCGTTAGGATTTGTTTGGTAGTTTTATTGTTGCAGAGGTGTCGATACCAAATATTTAATTTATACAAATTGGAAAAAAATACAAGGTCTTGATTGAAGAATTCCATGGCTAATGGTGCATGTGTGTTCTCTGCTTACACTATAAAAGTGAAAATAATTTGAAATTCCTATGAACATTTCTCAAAAGTGATTCAACCTTTATTGGGAGTGTGTAAAGCTCACTGCATAGCTGTGGAAATCAAGGCAAGAAGAGGTTTGAATATTGATATCACTCTCCTTATTTTGTTTACGCTGATGATTAACTGTCCCATTATGTTCTCTCATTCATCATATTATATTTCTCTTAAATTGAAACCAGACGTTCGAGCGTACCTGGAAGGATCCCAGTCCCAGTTCAAAGACCAGTCTCTCCCTCTTGCTGACATCTTCAGGTGAGAAGGCGAACACAGTGTAGTGAATACCAAACAGAGGAATGAGCAGGAGGGTGGAGCGCGCCAGCCGCCTACACACACACACACAGACACACACAGTTTAATAAGTCATGTATTAATTATGCTGGTCAGCTGGACGTGATGCAAGAACAGAGCTACTGATGCAATGTTATGACACAAGTGTTAATATTCAGATTTAGTCAAGGTAAATGCTGGATGAAATGCAGCTCAGTCACAATTTTATGATTATTTTAATGTTTACTTTTAAGGATAAGGCGAAGATATTTTTTATATTTCTTATTGTCAACAAATCCCATAAAAAACAAAATCAACAATTAATTCGTCCCACTATCAGGTATTGTTTGTCTAGCCGAAGTTGTATTTTGCTATAAAGCTCTATTATTGTCTGAAAACTATGAAAAACATATTAATGAGCTGGGTCACTTGTTTCTTAAACACCATAAACCTGGAGCCTGTAGTTTATTATTAGTCGATTCCATTTACATTGTCTTGCTGACATAAATACACACTAGAGTACTAAAAATGTACTTATGTTTGTAAACAGTGCCAAGCTTTTTCAGGAAATATTTAGAAAAAAACTACATCTACAGTAAGATAAATTGATATGGGGTTGTGGAAAGGAAATCTGAAATAGAAAGTAAATAGTGATTATTGAACATTGATGGTTCTGGTCTTCCATGGAATTTCTTGACAGAAAAAGAATAAATAGTAACACAAGTCTTGTGTTATCTTTAAATCTGTGGTTGGATTTAGTGTGCTAATCTGTTTTTATGTAAAAAAGATCACAAGATTGCGACTGACATAACTGTTGACATGTACAATCTATCCCTGAGGTCATATAGAGTATTATTTGTGTCCTCATCGAATCTGTTTCCGTATCATGCAGTTAAACATAGTGTTGGACAAACACATACCAAATGGAAATACACAGAAACAAACAACAAATGACGTGATGTTAGGCACACATGTGCATCACAGTGGTTTTTACAGTGCAGTCCAGTGACCCCCAGGGGTCCTTGATGAGCAGAAAAAAGCCACTGAACACTTTCATCGGAGATGCCAGAAAATGCACTCTTATCACCAAAAAGTGTAACATTTGTTTTGCAGTCAATCGATGAGCACTACAGAAACAACTAAACCTCGTTTTTCAAGCAGATGAACTAACTGCTGTGTGCATGTACATGTGTGTCTATCATTGTGAGGACCGGTTAATTTTAGGTGAGGACAATTCACTTTGGGTGGAATCTTCAAAGGCCATTTTGTGGGTTAAGACTTGGTTTAAAGGTTCACATTAGCATTATGTTTAGGTTCAGTTAGAGCTGTGGTCAGGCATGTAACTGTGATGGTTATGGTTAAGGGCTAGAGATTGTAGTGTGTCAATGAGGGTCCCCACAAGTACAGAAGTACAAACATACGTGTGTGTGAGAGAGTGCATTTCAGAGTCCAGACCACCAAAGAAAAAGAACCCCTGGTGTAAAACACACATATATACACACATGCAGTTGACAAAAGACAAACTCACACAAACGTGTGTCGGCGGACAAACACACACACACACACACACACACACACACACACACACACACACACACACACACACACACACACACACACACACACACACACACACACACACACACACACACACACACACACTTACAGTGTGATGGTGGATAACTCTGACATCCTGCACGAATGCTGAACAGCCTGTGTGGGCTCACTGAAGCATTTCTGAGCACAGCTGCTACACGGCACAAAGACAACACAACAATACAACAAAGACAGTGTCTTTAGGGACACATACACACACGTCTAACACAACACACACACACACACACACACACACACACACACACACACACACACACACACACACACACACACACACACACACACACACACACACACGTCTTCACACTTGGTCACGCACGCACAGGTCTAAGCAACAGATGAGAATGACATTATCTGCAGAGCCTCAAAAGACGCTGTCCATTGGGAGCGGAAAGGGAGTGATTTCTGGCTACAGTACAACTCCATAATGAGGTTCACGCTTCCTGCCAACAGGTACTACAAATTAATATATTCTGAAAAGTGTCTAAAATGACACATCAGGGGTTTAATTATAAGAATGTGAAAATAAAACTGTTATGGATAAAACAACCCATTAATAAACACATGGTTCCTGTTTAAAAAATGTTCAGTTAGTAAGATAGTTTATTTAAAGGGGAAATACCGATCCAAACAACAATCTATACTTTTCTTATCATCAACAAATCCCATGAAAATACCAAAATCAACAATGTTTTAGTCCGTCTCTCAATGCTTCTAACTTCTCCACCCTGCCATTGGCGCTCAGCCCCAAGCCCATTTCTTCCTACTGCAAATCTGTATATGTAGTAGAATGTATTTAAAGGCTCAGTAATTTCCTGAAAGAGCTGATAAAAGTAGTGTTTTAGCTCAAATAGGAGGAAATAGTTCATTCTTTTGGGACTATTTTTAGATGCGGATTAATAAACATTATTTACAGAAGGACGGTGTGTGTACGTTTGACCCAAAATAAACTACAGGGCCCATTTCTACGCTAAAAAAGGTCATCTGTTGCATTAATGTGTTTTTGATTGTTTTTCAATGGAGCTCTACTGCACAGAAAAAAGTAAGACATATCAGACTGTAGATACATGGGCAATACGTTTTAGTGGGATTAGTTCATTTTTGGTTTCAATATTCTCATGGGATATACTGACAATAAAAAAAGATATTGAACATTGACAGCCTTATCCTTTAAGCAAAGGTGATACACATTTATTTAAGCTGCAGGGTTGTGTATGTGTTCACTAGAGTTCTTAAAAATCACTTTATTTTTCATGTGCCTTATTTTTCTGAAGAGTGAATTTGCTGATCCTAACTTACAGGTAAATGCTTGATTCATTCCCTCCGATGTCAGGGGACTGCAGCTTCTGCACCAGGATGATGATTATTCCAACGAAGAGGACAAAGTTGATCTAAGAAAACATATAAGATACATTTTGTTGTCATAAATTACATTACACTCAGTTAAGCAATAGCAGCGCATGTGTACAAATGTATACACAAGAATTTTTTAAAAAATGAACACATTAGCATCCGTCTCACCATAATGGAAGCCACGACTGGTCCTTTGATCACCCACCAGAGGGCGGTGTTCTCATTTGTATCCCAGCATCTGGAGGAGGAGGAGAACAGTGCTTTACAATTATCATTCAACACTCTCTATCAGCACTTGGAAAAAAATAGCATCATACAATACGTCAAGCAAGTGGCCATTTGCAGAATAAGGACGGTGGAGGAAAGAGTTGGAAAGGAGAGGAGGATTTAAAATGGAAGCTGGGCTAAAATCATGATTTAACCTTTTTAGAAAAAATCTGTCAAATAATTCTAGATGATGTTTGCTTACAGTCACTTAGTTTATCATGTATTATTCACAAAGTATTATAAAAGATAAATACAAGCTGACACTTATGTACTTAATCCAATGCAACACGTGGTCAGTTTGTAAGGAATTTGATCTGTGGTGTATTAATGAAGGATGTCTATTCCCTCTAACTATTCCCCTACATTCCTGAAATTGACAATCCCCTCTCCATCTGTAATGTATAGTTGCCAGGATCAAGAGGAGATACATTTAATTTATCTTATTACAATAATTGGACATGAAGGTCTCTGCCTCTTCGCTCTGAAACAGAGTGTTCTCAAGTGCTCTATATGCTATTAACAACATGGCCAACAACCAACATGCATTTCTTCCTTTTATGACAGAGAGGCTTAAGTTGGAAGAGGAGTTATACCCAGTATCATGAAAGTGGAGCCTCAGAACTGCCCAGACAGTGACGCAGATGGTGGGAGTACCTGTAATAACAGTAATCATTAAAACAATGGTGAAAAATGCAGTACAATTGTCATAATGTTACTCCATCATACATTTGTATAATAACGGTACTTTTCATTTGTCCAAACATACTTCAGTGAAAATCCAACTGATCAGTAACAACAGTATGAATAGATTTTGTGGTTGTGACCCGGTTTATAGTGTATTTATTAGTGTATTTATAGAATGCTGAAATGTTTATCTCAAGGATGTATTGCTACTTTTGTTATTATTATTATTATTATTATTATTATTATTATGATTATTAATTTTATACATTATATGTAACGGCAAGTTTGGCTGTATTCTCAAAGGTCTTGGCTAGTAAATTAATAAATAGAAAGCTGTTTTAATGAGACCTTTAGGATGAAGATCAAAATACAAATATGCATATACATATATCTCATTGTGCCATCTCTTTTCCTTTAAGCATTACAATTTTTTTTTTTCAATTTTCTCCAAAAAAGGTTTAAGTAAATTACTTTTGGAAGTTGAAATTGTGGCATAAATGGCTGAATTTACAGTATGATCAGAAAGAGAAGTTACAACTTTTGTGAAGTAATGACTACTACTCAGGAGAGGTTACTCACCCCATCCTACAATGGTGTACCAGTAGAAGTAACGTCTCTCAGGAAAGAAAGTCTCCACCAGCAGAGTGAAGAGATACAGACCTTCAATGAACAGCCAGAAATAGTTGGACATGACACAGTAATGGAAGAAAATCATCACTGCTTTACATGCCACCTGCACGGGGGGAAACAAAGAGAAGGGACATTTATTTCATATCATTCATGATTTTACATCTGAATTCTCACTTAGAATCAATTACCTTCTTAGTTGTTTTTTAATGATTTATTTTCACATCTTAATTAATGGTAAATACATTTAGATATATTGTGTACCATTCCTTCAGTAAGCTAGGGATTGACAAACATGGTGCAGTTTACCGGTAATTTTAGTAATGATTAAGGTTGGCATAGTGATATGATGATGAGGTGATATTTCATGATGCTGTCAGTGTTCAGTCAGTGTTCACTAGTGTGACTGTGGAGATGAACATTATAGTGGACCTAAAGTTATCCTGACAACACTGTCCCTGTTTACCCACATCCTGGAAGTAGTTTTAATTAAGTAACTACAAGTTTATCATTAATGCTAAGAGTAACCAGCGTTACACTGGTGGAAGGGTGACCACAAACAAGTACCTGCAAATATCAAAGGTACCGTCAGCCATTTGCTAGACCCTCATTATTATGGGTATAATATGCTCTTGATAAAGGAGAGAAATTATCTTTATTGGTGGCATTATCCTCAGTAAAAGTATTTTGCTGCAGCCTCAAAATGTAGAATCCATGTTTAATGATCAACCTTTCTTTTAAAAGCTCAAGACAATAAATGTCCTTATTCCTATAAAACACAGTGTAAACATAGATTGCTGTCCCTGAGGATGGCTGCAACAAACTGCACAATGCTGCATTTACCCTTGAAAATGCAGCATTGAGCAACTATGTGTGGATAACAAAATGTTATCACAGCCAACAGTAGGGACCCACCTACAATAGGCTACATGACAGCTGGGTCACTGTAATCTAATGACATCATGTTAATGAAAGAGTCCATATTCTGGGTGTGAGGTCAACCAATTAACGAATGGTATAACAGCGTCCCAATAGTGACCTGTGATCGCCATAGCGACAAAGGTAGAGCAGCAGGATTAAAAAAAAAAAAAAAAAAAGGGCAGAGTAACCATTGATATGTTAATAAGCCTCTGGTAGAAGATTTCCACTGGCCTTGCTGAAGCCATTAGCGTACCTAATTAGTTTATTTATCAAGCCTGCTTAACAACACTCAGCAGTGTGTCGTTCCCAGACAAAGGCTAAGAGCTTGTTCTGCATTTGTAATCAGGGAATATTAATCATCTAATGGTGTGTTTGCTTTTTGTAAAAAATTAGCATGTGAGTGAAGTTCCTTCAAAGGTGCGCATCAAACAGCAAAGACTTGAGGAGAAGTGTTTCAACCCCTCTGTCTGTGAACCTCTCCTTGTATATCTCAAACAGACCACGTTTGATCACAGTTTACACACATGCTTTCCTTTAAAAATTGAGTGTTTGCACTTTGATGAAATCCTTTAATTATGTTCTCTGGAACCAATTTACAATAATCTTGAAAACGTTTTGCCACAGCCAACACTCTTATACCGAATCCAAACCTGCCAGCAATCAGAGTAGCAATCATTAAGAACAATAACGGCCTCATTTTGCAATTATCTGCCTTGATTTCACATTATTGAAACATTTGTCATTGTGCACTAAAAACATATTTATATTATGGCAGGTCATGGTTGATTTTTTTTATAAGCAATTTATCAGCAAGACATGTATGTATGTGATGTGTGTATTAGGGCCTCTGAGTGACCACACAGTATAAATTAAGAAGATGTCTTTACTGACTGTGTGTACGAAGCAGTGGTCGCTGTCTTCCTGAGCGTACAGCACACCGTCCTTGATGAAGACTGAGATGGCTCTCAAGATGAAGGACACAAACAGGTTCATGTGGATGAAGTTCCTGGTGCAGTGGAGCTTCCTGCAGAGAAGAGAGAGAGAGAGAGAGAGAGAGAGAGAGAGAGAGAGCATGAGTATACACAACGTGGCAGTAAAGGTGGACCAGTCGGTGTGATGACTTTTGTAGTTTCATTGAGCCACATTTTAGCACCCCGCCTTTTTTCAAACACGTGAAAGCTTCAAAGATCACGAAAACATTTTCTCACTCCTACTGGTTTTCTTTCGTATTCCCATTCGGGCCACATATATTTTGAGATTTTTCGGATTCAAATGGTCAAAGCAAACTCAAAGAACAAGCATGAATAAAACCTATTTTCATATCATGTACCAACTTTGAGAAACCTGACTTTGTGACGCTCACCTGAATCTGCAGAGGATGACCATGGCCGTAGTCAGAGACACCAGTGATGTGCTGTAGCCAACTGTGTACAGGGCCTTGACTGAGGCGTAGTACGTGTCCTAATGTGGGGACAGAGGGTTAGTCATGTGTGTCAACGACAAATTTTATATTAATTTCAGATGAGGTTAAAGAGGTTGTACAGGTTGAGTGGCGTTGTCATAGAATAAGCAGACATCCACGTAGTGAGGGAAAGGTTCGGACCAGCCTTCCTCGGTGCAGTTACGACTGACCCTCCCCATCTCTGAAAATAAAAAAAGGCCTCGGGCTGAACTGTACTGAATGAAATACATTTTTGAAATACAAATGAGAGACACAGCTGATCTCCTTACCATCCTCAGGGTCCATGAAGGCATGAAAGAGCTCTGGACAGTTGACCACCACAACCTCACCAATATTGGCCGCCTGCCAGCAGGTCAGGTTGTCCCACATCCACGGACACACTGAGGAGACAAGAGAAACACAAACACAATGAGGTCAGTGTAAAGCTCCTGTAATCATTTCTGTTGTAATGAAAGTGATGAAATGATACTGAAACTAATTGAACTGCAGTGAATTAATTTGAATTTAATGTGATATGGTATTTGAGTTTAATTTCCCAAGATATTGAGCATTTTCCTGACACCCAAATGGACTAAACTATTGCTACAACACATAGTAATAAACAATGCATGAATTTAACTTTTCATTATTACTGCCGACATCTCAATTCATCTGTGGTCACATACTAGTTGTCACTATCACTGATTAAGCAGCAGTTACAACCAACTTTAATGAACTGAAAACCCACTCGGAAAGGGTTAAAGTTGTAATACAGAAACATGGACATGAACTCCTGACCCGACAACGCCTTGGTAGCCAGCAGAATATACAAAATTACCATCATGCAGTATTGAAAAAGATTCATTGAAGAAAAACAATTCTCGCCTGATCAAATGTTAAATAGATCATGCTTGTAAGGGATTTTGTGTTATTAATGGAACCTGATTGACAGACTAACACATTAACTGAAACATAAGACTGAAATTCATGTTATCACACGCACACAGAATCAAAACTCTTTTATTGTTGTTTTCATGTAAGGAAGAATGGACGAGTTCAAGGAAAATGTCCTTTCTATATTAAGCCGCTAACAATGATAATTTCCGTGTCTCCATATTACTGAGCATGCTGTTGTTGTTGCTAATTAAATTTCACCACTAACACGGCCTCCACCAGAATATCACCTCCAGCACTCGAAAGGCGGCACAACATTTAGTACATGATGTTGATAATCAGGGTGAAGTTTGATGGCAGAGCAATGTAAGAGATGTAATACAGAGGGGTGAGTGTTTGTGCAAGCGTTGGAGCGAGAAGTCATCATGCATTAGCTGTGAATGGTTAAGCATTTGTGTATTTGCAGATACAGATTTTGGGTTACTTTAGCTCAAACTAAATTTTAGAGAACTTATAAGTTACACTTATAGCTAAAGATAGTTTAGTCTAATTCAATAGTCCTGCAATCAATTCTACCTCCATGTGGTCTAGAATGTTAAAGTGTTTAGAGATGTGTCGTTTCAACTTTATGATCATTTTGGAAGCTAAAGTTTGTACTTCTGTTAAAATTGTATGTAACAATGAGTCAAAGAGTTTCAACAAAATCACAACAACCTTCATGGAGGTAGGATTGGTTGCAGGGCTGTTGTGTTGGACTGCATTAGGTTTAGCTTTAGTTGTACCTAAACAACTGGCCAACATGGTTACTAAAGGTATAAGATTGAAAAAACTTGAATGCACATATGTAGATGTTTTCTTTTTATTGACAATTTCATCTGACATCATCCAAATTGAACGTTTTATCCCAAATAAGCTTAAACTAAATCTTACTCAAATCATCCTCACTCATTTCCATCTATTGTTTTTGTTCCGTTTGGATCTCCCTCTGTTCATCTTCCTCAGTCATTACCTGACTCAGTTCTTCCATTCAGAACTACCTCTCACAGCTATTATTTCTCCGTCTCTCTTTCTTTCTTTTCATTCTTCCATGATGACCTTTATCTGCAGCTACTCCCCATCCCCTCCACTCTGTCTTCCTCCATCTCTCCAGGTTTACCACATTGTTTATGCTCGGGTGGCTTTATGGTGATGCAGAGGCTGGTACAAGTCCAACTGTATGTGTGTTCACCCGCATGCATTTTGAGGGTGTTTTTGTGTATGGCTGCATCTGTGTGTTTGTGTTCCTAGACATGCGTGTGTGTGTGTGTGTGTGTGTGTGTGTGTGTGTGTGTGTGTGTGTGTGTGTGTGTGTGTGTGTGTGTGTGTGTGTGTGTGTGTGTGTGTGTGTGTGTGTGTGTGTGTTTGCAGACCTTTCTCTACATTCTGCTTGGCTCTCTAATCTGTTTTGGTTCTGTCTGGTGAGCCGGACACGAAGCCAATTACCTTTTAAAGGGCAAATCTGAGCCAAATGAGCCGCACTGAGCTACAGAGGTAACCGGCTTAATAAAGCACTCTGTCTGCATCACCGGCTCTCTCACACAAGATCCTACCCTAAATGGTCACTGGGCTGCAAAGATGCAGCATTTCATCCACACTGCACATGCATAGTGCAGAGTACGTGTACACAAACACATAAGAGACATTCATTTTTTTCTCATTAAAGTTGATCTAATCGGAAGACTGAATGAGATTTGTTTCTGTATTCATGAGTCATGAGGTGCAACGTTGGCAGAATACAAATCAGAGCTAATTTCTCCTCATTCATTCATACTTTAAACACTGGTCTGAAAGGAAAGACATGGCATGAAGATCCTGGAAATATATGGATATTCATGTGAATCCATTTGCTTTTGTGAGAATCCTACAAATGCTAAAAAAAAGAAGAAAAGAGCTGCCAAATTTAAATAGAGCTATTTATGTCAAAAAACATTAAAAAGACATAAAATAGTGAAAAACACCAATCACAACTTCCTGAAGGCCAAGGTGATATCATCAAATGCCTTGTTTTGTCTGACCAACAGTCCAACACATAGTTATTTTACAAATTCTATGTAGTGGCAAAACCTAGGAATTACAACTTGCAGGTCCGTAACATGATGCAATAGGGCCCAGAAGGACTATTTTTCCCCCATAAACTTACATTGGGAAAGAAACATCTGTAATCCACTGATTCATTTTTTATTTCAAGTAAATAAACTTCCCAGCAGAAATCACTTAAATAGCTTTTATTTAAATAATTTTGTCATTATTCAATCATTATTTAAAAAAATCACTTATAGCTGATTCCAGAGTTATTTTCCTTCCCCTATTTACAGGAATAGGACTGACCAACCCTGGTTGCTCTATATTTTAGTTCTATGCGCTATTTCATAACCGGCAGTCGACCCATTTGGCTACCCAGCAACTTTCATAAGAATGAACAGGCCCCCGTCTCCAACCAGTTCTCTTTATTCATCCACGATATGTGCATGTGAAGCAGAAATGCTCTTACGCAAGGGTTGCTTTGTTCTCACGGATACTGTTCTGCATTCTCCCATCACATGTGTATCAGACTAATTAAATACCGTATAAAAAGTAACTGTAATAAATAGAATAAGTATTTCACATGCTATACATCCCCCACTATTTTAATTTCAGCATCATCTCCCTAAAGGTTCCTTTTTGTCATTTGATATCTTGTAGTCCTGAATTTTGTCACACCTTCAAGAGGCTTCATCAGTTTGGAACTGATTGATGAAAATGTTCTCTAGACCAAACAGACAAAGTCCAGTAGATTTAAATTAAGGACTACACTTGTGTCATGTAAAACTAGAATGGTTACTGTGAAGGGTTATGTGATCTATAATATGAGCTTTTATGACATATACATTTTTGGTTTTGTGCAGTGGTTACATTGTTAGTTGCTACAGACAGTCATTCATTCATTCTCATTTAGCATTTAGAGATACTGTTGACTGAAGATCATTTAGTTCTGAAATGATAAACACTGTTCAGAGGCCATTTTATATCAACTGTTCATTTACCAGTGTGCTAAATTCAGCTGGACAGTGATTACAGCACCAGACAGCAAATCATTATGTAGCAATTTTACACGGCCTGCAGACTAATCTGAGGCCAGAGCACCTCAATTAAAAATATAATAACAAATAAATCATGAAATATGCTTTTAAGAGAGGGTCTTGATAAATCATATGGCCAGGCTAAAAGCAGACCATCACCTACCTATCTCTTTTTCTTTTTCTCTTATTTATTGTTTCCCTGTTCTCCTTTTTCTCTCTCCCCACCCCTCTTCTTGTTTTTTTTTACTGTCTCAACCCCCAAGATTTCTGCAAACCAGGCTTTTTTTATTTCCTCACCAACGATTTGCTGTCAGCAGAAACACAGAATGGTTCCTTTCAAAGGGACAGGGGGAAACAGGGATTGGTGAAAGGTGGGCCAACATGTGGTTTAATACCGTCTGAAAACGGCACAATAACAGTCAATAAAATAGCAACAGTGTGTCTGATTTTAACCATGAATACAAGAGTGAACTGACTTAGGCACATGAGTTATTTATAAAGAAAACCTCTGCTCTAACCTTCCAAAGGGCATGAAACAACGTAAAAATGATTTAAAAACAAAAAATAAAACTTAGATAAAACACTGAAAAGAGCATATGCAGTTTGCTGTGTAGCAAACAGGAAGACTGAATACCAGACCTTTAAGATCTACAGATGAAAAACGAGTTGAACTTAAAGCTCCTCTCCTCTTCTAACTTGTTATCTTACATCTCTAAATCTTTAATGCTTCATGTTTTTTTCAAAGAGCTCTGTGGCTGTCAGCGAAGCCATGAGTCACAGTGAACTCTGGGAGATGCAGTCTGTTGGGCTACTTTGGAGCAGCGGGAGGCCTGCAGTAGTTGGTAATGAAAACCGCAATCCATAGCCAAGAAAATAATTGCTTCCAGGAATCTCACACCAAGTTTCCTGTGTTTTTGGGAAAAGTACGTGAGAAATGTGACAGCAGCTCAGCGTGACATTACAGGCAGACATTTGGTTTGTGAACTGTATATCGCCAGATGGGCTGTCCTGTATAGCACTCCGTCAAGGTGATGTATTGTCATATGAACATGATGATATGAAAAACTGCACTCTTTCATCCTTACATGTCCCTCTATGACCTTTTCAAAAACTGAAAAAATACTGCTTATTGAGTATAAGAACAAATGCTTTCGTCATTTGTTCCCGGAGAATACGATTTTTTTCGGAGATGCACGACTTTCATCCGCAGCTATGTGTTTTCTGAGCGGCCCAAGATGTACACAATTAAATCACTGCAGCAGAAAAAAAAACGGTGGCTTCATGCCAAATTATGCACAAAGCAGGATTCGAGGAGTCACACACATGCATACTCGCACACACATCCTCACTTACCTAATTCAAGGTCGTCACTGGGGTCGTGCAGCATGATCCTCTCCATGCATTTCTCATGTTCACGCTTGATCAAACAGTGCTCAGACTCTGATGCCACCTGGAGAGTAGAAACAAAAACACACACACAGTGTCACAATAAATATCCTATATACTAACACACTGCACCATCGAGAATAGTGTTCTGAAAACCAGCTTGGCACGACATGAACACAGTAATATCTGTCGAAGCTAAAACGATCATTTTTATGTGATATTAAAAGTTTCTGTATTTGTGTTTTTGTTTGTGCTCCTCTTATTTACCTAAAGAGAGCAGAGCTTCGTTAGAAAAGAAGGTGATGGCAAGTTTATTCAAGGACTAATTCGAATTTAGCAAATCAAGAATTAGAATGCTTTGGTTGCCAAGGAGACATTACTGTCAATCAAACACACAAACTTTTGAGTTGTGTACTTACATTATCCCAAAAATATTCCAAGACTTCTAAATAATTCGTTATTTTGGTCAAGGTAAAGGTCCATTAATATTCGGATACCTATCAATGGTATCATTTTGCCTTTGCAAGGGCGTCAGCGTTGTGGTTGATTTAATAATAATAGTTAACGATATTTAGTAACACTTAAGATTTAAGAGGGGCTTTAAAGCGGCAAATTGGAGCAACAGGCAGCTATTCTTTTTGAAAAAGCTCTGATAAACCCACTCAGCACCAAACCGCACATAGTTAGCGAATTAGCTGGTGAACATAGTGGAGCGCTGAGCTTCTAGAAAGCCAGATAAGTCCTCATGAGTTGGTGGAGACCAAAACAGAGTTAGAAGGAGAGGGAATACATTTATTAAAGTGGTCGGAAATAGGACTTAAAATAAATACTAATGTTGCTCTGTATCTGCTGTTTGCTAACATGTTCAATGTAACAACTAAGGCCACAATATGTGAATGCTGTGGCCTTAGGTGCTTAGTAATAATTATTACAGAGAGAAAGAGCCCAATGTATACTGTGTGCCTGCATTCATTGTATCCCTATCTGTGGGTTTATGTTAAATATTTGAAAAAGCACTTATGAGTAGCCTGTTCAACACCAACATCACTCTCTTCCTGTACATTTTTAAAATATGTTTTATGACTCATCCAGCTCTCTAGTAGCTACACAGTGATATCATGGGTCTGTGGTCTTAAAAAAACATGTTTCTTCCTGAGTTTATAAGCTGATGGTGGACCAGGGATTTTGTGGAGGCTCCAAATTGTAGTTCTCCAGAGATTCGCTAATTTAAATCCACTTTAGAGCGATCAAATCAAATCCCTCATAAACTTTAATACCACCCCCATATCCTACCTCTCTTTGAAATACAGTGGAGTAACTAAAGGTGTAATGAGGGAAACCATCTACCCAGAGGTAGTAGAATTACTGCATGCCTATCAACTTTTCCATAACTCTTCCTCTCGCTCTCTTAAAGCCAATCTCTGCTTTGCATAACACACATGAAAAAAAAAAAAATCTCTAAACAATATATCATGGCTCTTATAGGTGCAATATGTCCCAGCCCTCTGAGCCATGGCTGACTCATCACTCTATCTCTTGGCCCTCCAATATGAATTCACTCCAGGCCTCGCTGCCTAGATAAGATAGAGCATCAACCGACAGAGAAGATGTCCTAGGACTTATTTCCTTTCTTTATCGCACTGCATGTGGGCAGAATTTTAAATCACTGCATGAATGATTCCATTTCCAGACAACACTGAATACTGGAAGCTATTCAAAAACCATGCTGGCTAAACACACAAAAAAACACAAAAAAAGGATATTAAAGAAGTCACTTTTTCATGTCATGTCAGAAGGGTTTGATATATTATTTAATGAAACCCACACTGGCATTGCTTAAAAGAAAAAAACTCTTTCTGCCCGTAGCAAGCTTTCATGTTGCTAAGCCGCAGGTAACCAGCTTAAAGCCAATTCATATTGAAGGCAAGGCTTTCCAGAAACAAGAAATAGTTGGATGCAGATGACTACGTCTGTTTGGCATGAGTGCAGACAGGCCAGTAAAGTGACAGTATTAATTGTGTTCAACATTAATTTAATTATGTAGACTCCTATTTTAGTTATACTATACTACTATACTATAATAACAATTGATATTTACTGCTGTTTTTATTGGCTAATCCACACACACACACACGCACGCACGCACGCACGCACGCACGCACGCACGCACGCACGCACGCACATTCCTGAAGAGTGAGCAGACTGCTGTGCTGCTGTGCTGCTGACGTTTGCTGTTTTATGAAAGGGTTATTTGCTGTGACCATTTCTAAGACTGCAGGAAGTTATTGCTCCTAACCAAGAAACAATCCTGCACACAACCCCTCATAAAACAGCCCATCGTTATTGTTACACTTTTTGTACAGAGGCATAACGTTTTAATTAGTGAGCCTTACAGGTGCTAGTAGGCAGATTTTGTTTTCTTTGGTCTCAGCTAGACAATTTGTTCTCATTCCAGTATTCATGCAAAGGTAGTTAAAGCGTCTCCTGGCTGTAGCTTGATATTTAACGAACAGATATGAGATTGGTATCAATCTTCTTATCGAACTCTCAGACAGAAAGCAAATAAGCACATTTCTCAAAATGTCAAACTATTCCTTTAAGGGGAGAAAGGGGTGTCTAGAATACTCTGCTAAAACTGCTGAACCTGAGACCAGGCCCTGAATAATTCCAAAAAGATCATGGAAAATGTATATTCCTCTAAGTTGTGTTGGTGCTACCTTTAGTAACCTTTAGCTGGTGCTATCTAATGCAGGTTAACTGAGGACTGCTAAATCAGGACAATGACTACATTGCAATTTGTTTTATTTTTAAGTGTGCTTCTCATTTTGCTTTTCCAGTCACTCGCCTCTCCATTGAACAGATGTCTGTCCAGATAAAACGTCCATTTGGACAATGCAGAGCTTCCAAATGGACAATCCCCAAGGCTATTTTCGAGGGGCCAGATAACTCAGTAGCTCCCACAGCACCGCAGCAGCACAGACAATAAAACTCCAATTTGACGTTGCAGACCACTGGTTCAGCGTACAGACCCCTTTGACACACAATAAGTACATCAGAACAGACGTGTCTGCCACATCAGCCGCGTAAGGTCAGCTCGAGACTGCACTGTGTGAAGATGTCAACTGGAGAAACCCGTCACACATGTTTGGGAGCAGTGTTAACTTAAAGGTTAGAGAGATGTTTGTGACTACAAGGTCACATTGTGAATTAATTTGAGTCTCCCTAGCAACCATCATTAGGTTGGTACCACTGCAATTACAAAAGAATAAGACATTATCATCAAATTCATTGATACAGGATGATACATAGGTAGTCGTAGTCAAATAATGTTACTTTTTTTTTTTTTTTCTTCAAATAAACCAAAAACATTCTGTGTATCTGTGTAGCTTCACAAGGGGAACTGCTGCTGTGTTGCATCAGTGTGCTGGATAAAAATCCTCCCACGCATCTTGCACAGCTCTTCCATTTTGCTTTTTATTTCAATGAGCTGGCTAATGAAAGTGAGTCACAGCAGATGGATAGGCAGCTCTCAGGTCAGCGGGGCCATCTGTTATTGTTCCAACAGGCGGCCAGTCGTCTAAGCGCAGAGCTGATCCAGGACATGTAACTAATGCTGATGTGCTGATGCAGCATATGGTGATTTCTACGCTTCCAGCACCTATCAAAAGCACTCTGCTGTGAGAGTGTATGTATGACTGGGCTGATGATGGATACATGTGAACACTCCCTTGTACATGGAAATGATTACACACTCTTGTATGCTCCTAAACACCCACACACACACACACACACACACTGTATGTGAAGAGTAAAGAAATTGGGGGCAACTGTAACATTTCTTTACATTTTCCTTTATAACTCAAAACTTTTTGAATTAGACAAGTCATCTTTTGATATAAGAAACATATATATGTGCATTAATCAATAGTATCATTTAATTGATTTATTATCACTAATGAGAACAAGCCTATAATATCAAATTCAATGTAAAAAGTTTAAGAATTGCCACTTGTTAAACAGTTTCACATCTGCTCCCAACAGATGTAGATTATCTTGAGTAACCAGGTCATGATTTCTGGTAAAAGTGTTTTTTTTAGTTTTTGGTGCTTTGAGCACAACAAGCTGAGTGTCATATTGTTCCATTATAATGGAGAGAAGGCAGATATCTCTACGGTCGATATCTCCAAAAACTAGGCAACTCGCGCCAAAACAATCTAGACTGATAAATAGCAGGTAAGCAGAAAATATTTATTTTTCTCTCTCAAAATTTTGGGATGAACTGTTTCTGAGTGAATCTGTCCTTTAACTCACTGTATTGCAAAAAAACCCACCTCATATGTATAATATATATAATATATGATATTCACACTTTACTGTAAATATGTTTGATACATATAAAACACATTATTTTGTTGTGTTTAACTGCTATACTAGGTTAATTTTAAAATACCCTTCTTAAATGTAATTTAACATTTAAATATAGCGGAATATGTTGAACTCCAGGTGCTTGCATTGAGGCATGTTGCTCAGATCTTGCAGCCATGTTCAAATCTTGTATGCTAGCAACACACATATTACCAGAGGTTGTTAATGGTTCATTTGTAACCAATAACTCAGACATAATATTGATGTTAGTTTATATTCACAGTTATCTAAACTTTAAGAAGCAGATGAAAATATAGTAAATACCAAAAAGTAATCTTTATACCTCAAAATAAGTTTTTAGTTGAAAACTTATACGGGGATGAAATGATCCTTCTCAGAGAATCCTACTGAGCATGTGCAGAGTAAGTGTCATCACTTGCCCCCGATCTCCCCCCTACTGTAGACACATGCTCACAAACTACTCACCAAGGGCAGCAGAAAGATTGCAGTCAGCAGGTAGCCTCTCATTGTCTCCTTTGAAGGGCTTGTATCCAAAAGACTCCACAATATGTGTGTGCATGCGATGTGTGTGTGTCTGGATATTTGTGTGTGTGTGTGTGTGTGTGTTCACTGGGATGCACTGAATTTGCTCCCGTCAGCGTCACCACACCTCAGCATGAGGGGCTCTGAAATACAACACACAGATGATAACGGTTAGGACCATGTCAGGAAACTGCATCAGTATTATTGTGTTCTATTAGTAAGAGCCTTAATAAGAATAGTAATATGCAGATATATGTTGTGATAGTATGATATTATGGTATATAACATTTTTAGAGTCTTTACTATTCATTTGTTTGTGCTTACTATAGCAGTGAAAATCTTTGTTTTTAAAAATAGTTAAAACGATACTCTCCCAGATAGCTGTCATCACTGCATTTTAAGTTGTGATTGGCTCTTTCTTACCGAAATGCACCTCAGGAATTGTAGCTAACTGCTAGCTAGAAGTTTGTACACAGGCTATAACTATTTCTCAAAGAAACAGATCTGATAGAGATATCTATCTTTTTACTGTTTAGTTTTATGTCTCCAAGAAAAATGCACAAGATGTTTATTTCTTGCAACCACAGACGCCCAAAACCATCTAGTTTATTGAACAAGACAATTTGTTGATTTGTTACTTTATATTTCATCATAGGGAACCTTTGAAATTTCCAAAATATTCAACTGATAAAACTGGAAAAAAGTTCAATTGAAAACGCATTGCTAAAATGAGAATGTTGTCGATGGATTAGTCGACTGACAGATTAACTATTGGATGTTTGAGTTGTAATGATTTGCTGCTTTTCATTGGCTTATCTGATAGTAAAATTAGCATCTTGAGGTTTTGGGATGTAAGTTGGACAAAATAAGCTATTTAATAATTAACTTGAGATGTTGGAGATTGTGATGAGCATATTTCACTATTTTCTGATGTCTTATAGACACACAATCAATCGAGAAGATAAGATTAAAAGATAACATAAATAATTGTTTGTTGTAGCCTTGCAAAAAATGCTTTTATTTTATTGTCCTCAACTCACACACAAAAAAAACACATCTTCAGCATCACTTCATATCCCAAAAGTATCCTGCAATCATATAAACCCCTTCGATCAAATCACAGAGGGAGCGTTTGATGTTCTTTCACTGAGGGTTATATACAACCACAAAAGATGTGTCATCACCTGCACTCTGAATTAGAGCAGAATCCCGAAACAAAAGCATGGATTTATGAAGGACTAGTTGATTACCAAAGCCAAGACATTTGGAAGGGTCGAATAAATTTCCTTTAAGACAATCAAATTTATAAGCATCTGACTTTTAAAACACTCCCACCTCCCAACCCCCCCCACACACACACACTCCTTGCATGTCTTACTCACTCACACAGCTTCCTGAAAACACAATGATTCACTGCAAACACAAAGCACACTGGCCAGCACCAGCAGAGACACGGCTCTCACACACACATACACACAATCAGTGAAACAGCAGAGCGCGCGCACACGCACACGCACACACACACACACACACACACACACACACAGCTAATTCATGCACACACGGACACATTCCTCTCTGTGTCTCTTCCCTCTAGTACCAAATCCAATTACGTCTAAAGCATCTCTCGGATGCTTTATCAAGTAAGAGGACAGACCGTGCCCAGAGGAAAGACCCTGAGATTTAGAGGAGGGATGACTGGAATCAAACTGTCGGGATGCATGTTCAAACAGAAAAACACACACATTCAGACAGACAGACAGAAGGACAGAGAGAGGAACTTGTCAGACATGGTGTCATTTAGCTCCATTTCTTTCCATCTAACCCAAACTGTCACAGCCGCCATGTGTCTAGTGGCTCTAAATGAAGTAAGAAGACTTTGGTATTGAGGAAGCATTGGTGCAGGAGACAACAGAAGGGGCCCACAATCAAAACCATCCTCAAAAGAAGAAAGAAAGAGAGTCCTTGATTTGCTCAGCACAGGATTGAAGTCTGTGAAGCTTTAAAATGATGGGAATTTAAGGAAAGATATCAAATGATGTCCAGTACCAGCAGTACCTATGAAAATGGAGGGAGTGGAGATGTGTGGGTTTACAGAAAGCACGGTGTTGTTTATTTAACCCAGTAGTACTTAATACAAGACACAGACACATAAGGATTTCCAATGATAAATAATGGCTGAACCAACTGCGAGGCGCTGAACGTGACCAAAACCTATACAAGGAACATCCCAAAATAGACTCCAACCCTTAATGGGAAGATTGGGAACCACATCCATTAAAACTGGCAAAGGAATCACTAGGTTGTGTAAGTGTGTGTGTGTGTGTGTGTGTGTGTGTGTGTGTGTGTGTGTGTGTGTGTGTGTGTGTGTGTGTGTGTGTCTACAGATGCAGATACACGGGAAAAAAACAGGAGAGGAAAAAGCTCTATTTATTTATTCATCTCAATTGTAGAGGGATTTTTTTTTAAAATATGTCTCCACACATCAGCCTCCTCTTCCTCTTGTGAGCTGCATTCCTTTGAACGTCGTGGTGCATTAATAATTCATTTTCACTTTAAAACGATCCCTGTTAGACATGAGGAAGCTTGAAATTAACCCAGATGCAAGTGTGTTAATGCCTGTAAAGAAGGGGATTGCATGTCTGTCAGTGTGCAATCGCAAAGCCAATCAAAAAGAATCACTGTGGTCATTGGCAGCTTTGTTAATATGTTCTAATGAATGCCCCTGTGCTGAAATCACAGTCCACAAAGGCTGCATTACAAGAACCGTTTATATCTAGAGTTAGAGCTATTTTCTTATTATTTTACAGCTTGCAAAATGTCAGTTAGTGGGTGTCCAGTCTTGCTGACAATCAATCAGTGACAAATGTTTTACCCCTTGGTGGTGCAGAATCAATATGCTTATTTGTGCCCTGCCCCCCCCCCCCCCTTCATCCCCGCATTCGTAAAGGTTTAATTCATGTGGATGACCTTCGCTTTGCACATGGAACAACATCAGCAAGAGAAGCGTCTGGCTACTGACAACCTCTCACGAGAAATCCATCTCCAGCTTGCTTACTTTTGCATTTAAGAAGAAATATATGTTTTAGTTTAACATATAGCATTGGGCTGGGTAAAAAACACCCCCAAAAAACACAACCCTCTTAATTGATCAGCCGCAGCGAAATGTAACGATGTGAAGGATGTGAAGGAAAGCAGCAGCAGCAGCAGGCGTGCAAAAACAAGTCAGAGGAACTTACCGATGCGTGAATATCTACACATGAAGCCATCGGTATTTACGGTTCCCTCACGAATACCTTGATTTACTCCTCAAATGGTTGTCAGCTCATGCAGGAAAAAAAACCCCGACAGGTGCCGTTACTGCTGCTGCTGCTGCTGCAGGACTCACCGCGTTGGCTGCTGCGGCACCACGATGAGGAGGAGGAGGAGGAGGAGGAGGAGGAGGAGGATGGGGGATGAGGAGGTTCCTTTGGGATTCGCACCTCGTCAGACAGAGAGACAACAAAGTGAGACAACAGTTTAGTCGAAAAATGCAGCTGGAGGAGGATGTTTTTTTAAAAACAAGTCTCAACACTGGGATGTTGAGCTGAAAGGGTAAAGCATCGTCTGCATATCGTCGCATCGCACGCGTGGGACTTTGTTCTAGAAAACGAACTATTCATAAAAACTCTGACATTTGCGCCTGAGACTCTCTGACGCTCCAGAAGGCACAATCTCCGGTTCCCTGCTGGGTGCAATTTGTGAGGCACAGAGGCAGCTCCATGATGTGTGTGACTCACATCTCCACTAAAGTTTAACACGTGAATGATCGCATGTGTTCCACAGTTATCCCAAAATGCTGGTTAGTTAAGCTGTAGTGTGGCATTTTAGACCAAAATGCAGATTTGTGGCCATGGAAGGGATTCATTTGGGGCATCCGTGGCCGCTGGCAATCCTGTTTACTTTCAGCACCATGGGCAGAGACCAAAGATTCACCTCAGGGCATCTATGGGCTCAAAGCAAGAGTCCATTACATCATTTTATCTGCAAATAAACAACAGTCTGAATACTACAAGCTGATTTAATTAAATCTCAATAGGATTGATCCATGGCAGGGACCCTGGACCAGAGCCTCTCTATGAAGACACTTTTATTGTTCTTATTTGAAAGTCAATCAAACGACTAAAAAGAGACGCAAATCGACAATGAGAGAGACACAAAATAAGCAAAAATTGATGCAAAACAACCACAAAGAGATGCAAAACATCCCAACAACAATAGGCATGATGACCACAATGAGACATTAAAGTACCACAAAGATGCAAAACACCCACACAGAGATACAGAAAAACGACCACAAAGAGAAGCAAAACGACAACAAACGGATGCAAAGCAACCTCAAAGAGATACAAAATAAACCACAGAGAGAAGCAAAGTAACCACAAAGAGACGCAAGATGACCGCAAACAGACAACAGAAAACCTCAAACAGATGGAAAACAACCACAAAGAGACTGAAAACGAGGTGAGGGGCCTTGATCATGTGTACAGGGGCCCTTTGTTTCATTATTTGCCCATGACTTTAGGCTATTTGGAGTTACAAAGAGCAGGTATTTATTCATATTAAATTAAAAATTATATTATAAAAGTATTGAACAATCAGTGGAACAATTGATATTGTACATCTTATTATTATCAAAACAGGGCTTTAAATGTGAGTGTAGTTTGTTTTTTTCATCTTCCAAACATACCCTTTAAATGCCCCCTTCTTATCCGTTTCTTAAACTGTCCCTGGATCCATCCTAGGCAATTTCTATTGGCAGCTATATGCAGGATAGTGTTTTTAGTGCAGGGGTGATTGATCACCAAGCTAGGCCCTTTGATGGGTTGGCCATAAATCAATGAGGCATAAAAAAATACTTAACCCTGCCACGATGTGGATATTCTCAGAGAACAAAACAGAAAATAGAAAGCACCACAATAACTGACTAGAAGACATTCGCTCCCTACCAAAATGTATTTTTAAAAACAATCCATGAAAACTCCTGATTGGATGAAGGGTAGTGACGCATGTCTTCTGCTGTTCCTGGAACATTTTGACACAGTTTCTGGCCATAGGGACATCAATGGAAATACTCACATTGAGAGAAATTGAAATATTCTAAGCTATTGCAGCAATCTGTGGGCTATTTCTGCAGCATAATAACAAGTAAGACATGATGTGAGCCTTGTTTCCATGGGAAACACTCTGCATCTTTCAGTGGCTCTTGAGTGTTTTGGCTTTAAAATTCTGTATGAACTTTAGACAAGGCAGCGAGACAAATGCAGTCTAACACAGCGGTGATAAATACAACTGTGTGAGAGCAGAATAAAAACAGTGAAAAACTAACTTTTTTTTTTTTAATAAATAAATATCTCCACAGACGTTGTCTCCATTGTGGTCACAGCATAAAATAATCAATGTTGGCTTTCAAGGACACAGTGACATTGATGTCGAGTACCATAATTTTAATTTATATCAGTGTCAAGGGCCAGGCCAGCAACCTTCTGGCTATTAAATGGCCTCTTGATCCAGAGAACAGAATATGATAGATGGTTATTTCACATATTCACATGACAACTAGCTAGGTATAGTGGACTGGGGTTGGGTAAAGGAATGGGTTTTTTGGATAATATATTGTATTTTATATGGACTAATTAAATGGATAATTAATTTTTTTTCTGGTTTACCCTGTAACCATGTTAGTACAAGCCAGTTTACCTTTGTGGACTATTTCACTTTCACCAAGATGAGCCTTTAGTTCAGGTTCTGCTATAATTGGTGTTATCAAAGAGTCTGAAGCTCGATACAAGAAAGCTTGAAAACTTCACGATAAAAGGATTCAAGGATAACATGGTTTTGTCTGAGATTTCAATCTGTCTTGGTCTTAAGAAATCATTTGGTGATCATGTTTTCCTTGCTGAGATAATATGGAAGCCCTTTGGATTTAAAACTAAAGAGCAAATTATTACTAAAAAGAATCTTCTGAATTTATGTGGCCAGGATTCATGTCTTTGAAGTTTGCAGGAGGTCATTTCAAGATGTGCAAGTGCTCACTAATTCAGATGATTAATTCAATTGTCAAAAACTAAATTGCTTTGTAGAATTTCAGCTGTTCATTTGTTTTCGTGTTCATTCTCCAGCTGTTTTCTTTTATTTGGCGCTAGTCATGGTCAAACTTTGTATAAATAGTGATACTCGTTACCTTGAGAGGTTGTAAGAAAATATACGTTTCTAAAACGTTATGTTTCTACGTAACAACCTTCAGAGATAACATTAGCAGAGAACGCTAGCACATCATTAACTAGCGTTAACGCTTCTATGCTACACAAGATACTGAAGGTATTGTGGTAACCCAGAGAACATAGAGGCAAGATTCACTATAAAACAGGGGACTCAGAGGCAGTTGGAGTGAAACAAAAAGTGTCCTTTAATAAGAGGTTATAGGGTTAAGGGACTGAGGGTTCCTCCCGTTTGGGGTCTTGGTTCTTCAGCTTACTCACAACATTTCTCCAGTGGTTCACTAGATCCTCCTTGTCTTCTGCCCAGTCTGTCTCTCCAGCCTCTCTGCTCTTAAGCTGGTTGAACATATAGCCGCACTAATTATCTGATGGGCTACAGGTGTGACCAATGCCATGTGCCCAGTGGCTGCAGCACCTGAACCGGATAAAACACTCCCTCGATCACCTTTACATTACATTTTTTTACATTACAGTCATTTAGCAGACGCTTTTCTCCAAAGCGACTTACAGTCAGTAGTATGTTACATATCATTCACCCATTCACACACTGATGACAGGCTACCATCAAGGTGCCACCATCAGACTCTAACTAACATTCATCATCCAGTCCACACCGATGGCCTTCAGGAGCAACTTGGGGTTAAGTGTCTTGCCCAAGGACACATCGACTGCCGAAGCCGGGTATCGAACCACCGACCCTCTGATTGGAGAACTACCTTGCTCTCCACTATGCCACAGCCGCCCCCAACCTCCCCCCAACCTGAGCTTTGGGATCCGCCCCCTGGGCTGGATATGCTGGTCTTTATCCCCTGGTTTGCCACAGTTTACTGAATGTACTTGTTGCTTTTGCCTTTAAATTATTGTAACAGTGAAAAAAACCCTCCAAAAATGTGATTCCTCAGGGAGTGCAGTTGGTGACAGTGTGGGCTTCATGGTAGCTCTGACAGCTTGACGGAGTAGCAGGGGGTTAGCAAAGGGTCTATTTCTTGTGAAGAGGTCCATGAATACACCCCAAAAAGTTTCAGATAGAGTAAAAATAAATGGCATATGTCAAACAACTAAAACAGTGCACCAACATACCCAGCAGCCTTAACGTCTACAGTATTAAGATGCACTTAAATAATCATAAGTGATGATCCGTTGATTATTCTCCTGCCTGCTATTTCCTTTACTTGTCAGCTCCCCGTGTGCAATGATGCAAACCCCTTGTATTAGTATTAAACTGTTCACAGAAAATAGCATTAACCTGTTTTTAATTTTCTGTGCAGTTGTGCAATGGAAAAGATTCCCACAAACAGATGAGAAGCATGTGTTTCATATTTATTGCTTTATTGATATAACTCAGTCTATTTAAGGAGTTTATGCTCCATGGAGCCGACACTCGATGAGGCTCTCCACAGGATTTATCCCCCCCTCTCTGTCTGTCTCACTTTTGCCATCACGCACCAATCACACTGTTGGATTGCCATGGCGACTTGTCTTGACAGAATGTGGGAGGGAAGCATCAAGTGGTTGAGTGCCAAGCCCACCTACCAACCTCATCTCAAGGAGGACGCTGTCGGAAACCAGCCAGACCTCATCCTAACCCCCACCTTCTCTTCATTCTCCTGCCACATCCGTCTCCCACTGAGTGTCCCACTCCAAGGGGATTAATCAATTGGATATCCACATGAGAAAAATTGGATTTCTCAAAGCTGTGGGTGAAGATACCTATATCCATTCAAGTTTGTCCTCACTGCAGAACATCACTGCCTGTATTTGGTGCTGACCAGTTTTACGAGACATTCTGCGGTCAGTGTCATTAGATTTGGTGTTTAAATATTGTATGTCCTGTGTATGTAGCATTTTAACATTGACAAATCACTGCCATCATTGATTTTGATAAATTAACATAATTACCAAAAACAAATAGATCTCTGCCAAGACGATTGGCAGCTTCGACAGGCATTTTAGCTACATTTTGTGTGCTTTCGGGGTTAAGATTTCACAGGGGGTCTGCTGGATTGCTTTACGAAGGAGGAGGAGGAGGAGGAGGAGGAGGGCTGCTGATCGGAAGGAACTAATGTTTTCACGCAATGGCAGATGGTGAGATGAGCAAAAAGAAAATTCTCAGTTCTGAGCTATGAGCACTCGCCCTCTTTTTTGCTCTTCAAAACAAATGCATGTGGAGAAATGGCAGTCAGTTGGAGGGATGCAGCATGGTTTATTGGAAATGTGTCCTTAATTTTAGGAGGCATGAGCACCAACCAACTAAATATCACTCCCATGTGAGATGGGTTGCCTTGAATATGATCTCATTTGGAAAACCAACTAATTTGAAAACAAATACACTAGATACTGGTCATGCTAACCAGATTAACCCAGACCTCTTCAACTACAAGTTGTTTCATCCTGTCCTGTCTTCAACTAACGATACAGAATGGATGGATGACGCATTTCCAGCTGCTTACGCTGTTTTATTAACTTAGCAGAGCTCATACAACATAGCATACATGCACAACTCACTTAACCTGTGTTGCCCTCTAAAAGGTCCGTGCGGAAACAACAACCACATAACAATACTATTGTTACACAAGTTATTAACAGTCAATTGAGAATGATACAATGAAGTTAATATGTAACGCATACCCTTGCATGAAGTTTAAAGGGTCTTTTTAAAGGCCTTTTTTAATTAGCAGTCCATATCAGTATAGTGCCCACCTCCAATTTGGTCCTGACAAGTCTGTTCAAAAGCTTTTGATTGCCTTTAATGAGCGGCTGGCAGTGTGGATCGACTTCTCAGAGCATGCTGATATAATTGCAGGTTGCCATAGAAAAGAGAAAAGCAGCTCAACGAAATGTTCTGTAATGGATGACACATGTCGTCACGAGGTCCTTTCACTCGTGTGGGAGAGGAGAATGACAAATCACGAAGACTCAGTAGGAGAGATTTCAGTGCGTATGAGTGTGAGAGAGTGTGTGTATTTATTGTTAGTTACCATGAGCAGGCATCTACTCTGTTGCCAGCCAAAGCAACAGTGGTATGAAGGCAGATAAAGGAGAACCAAAGTGAACATGTCAGTTATAATTATTTGTCTAATAATAAAAAAGATATACAAATAGTCACAACAGCTGAGACATTATTACTGCTGCACAAGACTAAATAACTTCTCTTTTTAAAACAACTTAGATTTAGCTTTGTACAGCCCGTTTGATTCATCTCTGCACATTTATACTATTCCTCTTGTGACCCCTCAAATCAAAGCAATGTCTACTTTTAAGACGGCCTTTATTGGTTGCATATGTCAACCAGTTGTGACTTGTTTTCCTGTTCTGTTTGAATACTTTTTAAGAGGCATGAGGTACTTTAAATTGTCCAGTAAATAATAAGAAAAAAACAAAAAGACTGAAGGAAAGTTTTTCTTAAAATTACGATTATTTGGTTGAGCAGAAATGTTTTTTTTCTATTCTGTTAATAATTTTATGGCCCAACAGATATAACTTTGCGAGGGTACCAACACACTATATACTGGTAAAAATGTATAGTTGGCCTTTTTATGCAGTTAAAGAACAAGGAAGATGGTCAATCCCTCACATGCCTGTTTAACTTTCATTCTGGAAACATTCCTTATCAGCTTTTCGAATTTCACCACATTAATATTTTGTTATAAAAGCTTTTGTCCATCTACTCTTTTTTTCCCTCTGCTGATTAAAAACATTGGATCTGTGGCGCTTTTGAGCCAAAATACATAAACTACAACATGAGGGACTAATTGGCTCAAGGTTCTGCTTCTCTCCACTGTTGTTACTGTAAACATTACGTGGACCATCAAAGAGATGAATGAGGCTATGGTTTATTGTCTCTATGATACTAAATACTGATTTGGCAAATAAGACACACTCATTTGTTTTATGTCATTGCTTTCTTGTGGTTTAGGTTGAAAACACTCGAGGGTGGTGAAGAGAGAAAAGACAATAAATCCAGTTTGAAGCAAATAAAAAGAGACAAACACAATAGCAGGACATTGATATGTTGATATGTTAAAACAGTGTGGCCGTGATGTCTTTGTTTTCACCACAATGACTTTCATTTTTTTTGCCACTGTAATTATGGCAGCCAACAACTAATGTTGTCTCACTGGTTGTGTCTAAACGTAATGGTTTGTTTGGAACATTGTGCATCTCCTGCACACATTCAATTTGAAAGAGAGACACTCCAACCTCCAGTCAGTGAATTATCTTTCTTTATTACATCCATTTAGATGAGTTGTGCTGTGAGAAAATATGGAAGATTTTTCTGCAGCAATGTATGGATTTCCCCTATTTTATTTATTAGGCATAGAGAGGGCATTTTTCAGTTTCATTTTTATTTTTTTGTTAAGATTCACTTCTATACTGCTGGTCCTTCTAAACATTTGGACTTCAGTCGAACGGGTGTATGAATGTATGTATGAACAAAGATCACAATGCAGTTGCTCAGTTGATTCATGGTTGCAATGTGCGATATAGTAATCACTGTCCCTCTGCTTTAGACAACTAATTATAAGGCGAATGGAAGCCAGCTGCATGACCTCCAGGCTTTGTTCAAGCAGCTGGAGCTTTCAATACGCTACAATGACCATTTGGCCTTTTTCTGATGACTGAGATCACATGAACCTCCTGAGGCTGCAACACACAATTATAAGTGAAAGCTACTTGTTGGCGATCCCTGAGAGGATGCATCCTAATAACGTCTGTGATTCCCTGACTTTCTTTTTCAATGCCACCATGAGGTTCACATTTGTTTCTCACTTTTTCATTACTATTAAACGGACTGCCGTGAAATTCAGATAATCATGTCTTCTCTATTGTTTTCATCGTCCATCCTTGTTTTGTCTCCTTTCATCAGTTCATCATTAATTGGCTGAGCTTTTGTCTCATTATCTATGATTGAAAAAGTATGTCCACTGATGTTATCATTACCAAGTTTGTAGATTTAAAGACCCAAGTGAGTCTTTTAACATTAGACATTTAAAGGGACAACAGATGCTAAACGTTGAAGACAAGAAACCCGGCATCTTGGACACCTCACAACGTCCAAAAAATGAATTTATGACTCTATAATCTTTTGATCTGGCACAGTGGCCACCTTATCAAACAAGCTATCGTGTTTTTTGAACCTGTTTGGCATAACTAATGATTAAGTAAGTCAGTAATGATTCATTTATTATCGTTACTCAAATGTTTTTATGTACCGTATGGTAAAATGTTACCCAAAGTATAAATTGAGAATATCATTTTTGACAATGTATTCAGAGTTGCATCCACAATGCTTGTCACCTGCATGTCTGTCTTCAATAAGAACCCATGTCTTTGATAAGAAATGTATTCGGCTGTTTTACATAGCACATGTTCTGTCAGTCACACACAGTATGAATGTGGCTCCCACAGCGTCAGAGAAATCAAGGAACAAAACGTCCGTGTTGTCATGGAGACCAAAAGAGAAGGCCTTTGGAGTGCTATATACAGTATTTGTTGGTTGTGTGCAGAACTGAGACGTCAATCTTTTCTGATTATGTCCGACAGTAAAGAGAAATGCATAAATACTCTGTAAGCGAAAAAAAGAAACCAAAGAGTTCTTGTCTTGCATTGGCACTAGTACCATCCAGATGACATCACGTTTTAGGAAGAGAACTACATATCAACACATTGGGAACTGAAACTGAGACATTTCAACCCCTGCAAGTGTGCAGGAAAAGAAACAAAAAGGGAGCATGATGCATATTCAAACATGACAAATCATTTCACATTTGATCTAATCACTGACCATTGATTTCTGCTCCTTGGGAGTTTTCAGAGGTAATAAAAAAAGTCATGCAAAAGGATCGAAATACAGCTTGAGAGATACTGTATAGCAATGTATCAAAGGACTATTAAGGTATAAGGAAAATAAATTAGCTTAAGGCTTAGCTTCATGTTTGTCTCGTACTCTATTTTTCTTATTTATGTTCTTTTATTTTATTATTTCTGTTGTTTCATTCACATTGACTGTGGAAGATGCTTTAATTGAGCTATAACTCAATCTTATAATTTACACTAATTGGGCTGAATGTTAAATTAATGTGAAAAAAAGTGGGCAGCACAGAAGAAGTGGATATCAAGTGCTGGATTTAAACATTTACAATCTTACAAATCACTTCTGCATCAATCACAAGTATGGACCTATTATTTTTGTATGCCCTGTTTCATGCCTGCACATAGATGAATGCACACACATCCAAGCATTTTTCAGATTTTTTAAATGTGAAGTTGCTGCTGGAAAAACGGTCTGTCGTGTTTATTTGGCTCAACAAACAAGAAAACAGTTACATAATTTCCCACAGTGTAGTATGTCAAAAGATCTAAGCTCTACACATTTGATATCAGCCTGCGTGTGAAGAGAAAATTAATCATGCAGAGATCTTTATTTTAAAAAGAGATGTACCACAAAACCATCAGACTATTGGTTTGACTTTTTGACCAGGCTATTTGGTTTGGATTGTTGAAGAAAAGACATGCTGTGCTACTCAAAAGCTTAGTGACAAGCATAAAATGTTATCAGCCTGTGATGTGCTCTGAGTTTGGTGAGTTGAAACTGAGCAATATTATTGGTTAATATCATACTGTCTACGATTTATAGCATGTAAATTCATAAGAATTAAAGTGCCAAGTTAAAGAGCAGAAAGCAAACACTGACTGTGCTGGAACCGTTAACCCAAGGTTGCTCTGTATTCCTTAACAGATTTTAAATTGTTTGCTAGCTAACTAATAAGCCTAACGTTACTCATGATAGCTCTGCAGAAAGGCTCTAATTCATGAAATTAACAGAGCAATATGGCCAAATAACAGAAGATAAAAAAAAAATGGACAACAGCACAAAAATAAACCTTTTTCGAGTGAAGAAAAAAGAAAGTTCTTCCTTTTTAGCTCCATAGCAGTTTGCTTGCTGATGGGCAGCGTCATTAAACTCATTCGGGTTGAGTCTGTCACCTAACTTTCTTTCTTCCAGGTACTTTTATTTCGCTAAATCCAACTCACGTCTTGGTACAACATAATTTAAACTTAAACCATGATTTAAACAGGCTTAAATATTAATCCTTGCAAACCCAACCTGAATATTTACTAAGTCATATTAGAGATGAATACATCTCGAGGGACCTGCTGAATAAATTGGTTACTGTGCTTTCATCTGTTAATTCATATTTAGCAGCTCGCTGGATACAGTTATTGTCATATTTCTTGTGTGTGTGTGTGTGTGTGTGTGTGTGTGTGTGTGTGTGTGTGTGTGTGTGTGTGTGTGTGTGTGTGTGTGTGTGTGTGTGTGTGTGTGTGTGTGTGTGTGTGTGTGTCACCTTTTAAACCTCTCAGTGGTTCACTGTTTATTTCACATGCATTGTGACATGTACTTCATTAAATCTTAAACTTGGGCCTAATGAACCCATGTTGTGCTCACACTGTGATGCTTCTATTTCAGGAACAGACAGGGCGCTTGGGAACATATTATTAGGTCACAATATTTCTTTGCAACGAAATAAGATAAGGGCACATAAAATATACAAAACATTTATTTTTCTTGTGACATTAATTTCTCTATTTGCAGTCAGAGTAAGTCTTTACTTGCTTATGTTGAGAATTACTTCAGTAAATGCAAGAAGAAAAAAGAGATGTTGGAGGAAGATTTTGTATGATTCGCTAAATATAGTTTATTTTTGTGAATACATTTGGTGAATCATGTCAGACAAAGGTTTTGTAGATATTTACATATTTCTGTTACATGCCTGGAAACAAATCACTTGCGCCGACTCACTTTCCACCATTGTTATTTCCATACAAGGACAAACATCAAAATGGTCTCTGCCATTGCTGTTCTGTAACTTACCACAGTGTAAATATTTTGTGTTGTGGCCTGATCTTTAGTAAATGTGCCAATATTTAGGAGTAAACACTGTGCATGTGGGCTTTGTGCTGAACTGCAGCTTTTCCATGTGTGTGTCAAAATACTGCACTTTGATGAAGACTTGTAAAATGAATGATTGCATTGCTGACTGCAGTAAGTTAGACAGAGAGATTCAATATCACAAACTATACAGCAAAAAAAAAAGCTAGTTTTCTTTAACTTCTGGTCAGTCATCTTTATTTTTCACTTTTCCATTTCGCTCCTTCCAAGTTACCATTGAATACTATCTTGAATAAACCCTTTTCCCTGTGGACAATGTTGTCTCTTGATTTCAAACTATACATAAATTGTAAACAGTGCATACTATGTACTTATCTCTCATGTACCCTTTCTGCAGGTGGTATACAACACACACAATCAACACACTTACAAAGATGATACAAAATGTGTTTGGATGAACGTCTATGTAGGTGTGACTTTTGAACACCATTAATAATTGTTTTTGCAATGAAATAATCTGACGTGTTTTCCTGACGTGTTTTTTTGGGTTAATTAAACTATCAAACAAAACAGATTTCAGTATGTAAACTGGCTTATCTCAGTGTACTTTAAGGTAAAGGGAACTTCATGTCCATCTGTAGTAATGTGGGAAGCATTTGAAGTTTAATCAAACTTTGAATGAAAGATGAGAAATACCAAAGTCTATTCTGACTTTTAAGATGCCCGGTTCCAGACTGCTTATCTGACATTAATTCTCTTGATAGTGAAAATTGAAAAGAGATCACAGTTTTGTCTAATAATCGACCTCAAAGCCACACAACAAATCCATGTTTCCCCAGCATAAACTCTATATAAGACGTGTATGAAGTTTTGAAGCCTTGAATCTGCTATCGCCATCTTGGATTTTGGCAGTACCAATCTCGTTGTTTTTTTTAAATACCTCAGAATTGACATAAGAGGTTGTAGCTAATTACAATCTAATACTGAAAAACATATTTCTGATCTGTCAATTACAAGGTAACAACGCCCTAAAGCATACTCTGAATTATTGTCTTCATCGTCATTGTTACTCTAAATGGGACCATAATTGACTTTATGAATATTATGCTGTATTGAAGAAATCTTGAAATGCAATTGAGACCATAAACTCATATTTACAATGTTTACTAAGGTGATAAATCAAGTGAAAAGTAGGGTGCACACAATGCACCTATGCATATAATTTTTCCCCGAACACTCTTACTTTAAAACATTTTTGCAAGCTAAATTGTCTAAATCGATAGACATTGTAGATGCCTTCAAATGAAAAAGGTAAAAAAAAAACACCATTGCCTCGTTTGATGGTGTAAAGAGACAAAAGATACACTCAAAAATTCACTTACATCTCCCTCTGAATGACGTAACACACTTTGTTTAAATTATATCGGCTGCAATTGCTTTAGCTCAGCTCACCAGAAATGATAATAACTGCAGCAGGTCTGTGACATGAAAGGAGAAATCAATGTCTATGCAGAACACTGTGGCAATCAAAACATATGTACACTTCTACCTCAGCCATTCAATCATAACTCCTTATCATCAGATTGCCATGGCAACTTGGAGCTCTGTGTGTGTATGTGTGTTTGTGAGTGTGTGAGTGTGTGAGAGCATCAGAAAAGGGACAGAAATATCTGAGGTGACTGGCCTCCATCATTACAATGACACGGATGTTAAATGACACGAAGTACAACATGAAACTTGCAAAGCTCTGCACCTGTCAGGTCGGTGCAGGTTGGCTGTGAAGTTCAGGGGAGGAATGACGGATGCAGAAGATTCTGGGAATGAAAGGAAGAGGAGAAGAAACACATACAATGTAACACAAGACAGAGAAGTGCTAGTTGAGCGGACAGTCTGGAGCTGACAGGTGGTTTCAGCTTCGCCGGAAGTTTAAATGAGTGAGCCAGAGAAGTGGCGTGGGCGACATGTTCTCAGTCCACAACGGAGCTGCTTTTTTCAGCCCTCTATCATTTTTCTGCTTCATATTTATGGTATGCAGTGAGTAATGTTGACGGACATGTTTTGTAATTCACCACAAAAAGATATTTTAGTGCAATTACATATTCTGTTTATCACTGAGTTGTGAAATGTTACTAGGTTACCAATAAAACCTTTTAAAACTAAACTGCTACCTTAACTGTTACTTTAAGAAACTGTCATAGATATCTGCTATATTTCTATGAAGAAAATATGTTGCCAAGTAAAATACTTGTTTGGACATTTAAAACATCAAGAACCACAACTCACTCCAATGACATGTCCAAGTATAATGAGATAGCTGGTGAGTTAAATTGGAGAGTCACTTTCAAACTGTCAAACTTTACCTCCCTCTCCCACCTGGATGTGTGTGTGCAAGAGAGAGAAAGAGATATGCAAGCATGAATACATGCACAAACTGATCTTCTGCATAAATGGGGCCCAAAGAGCAAGAGCACCAGTGTTACCTCTAGCCCCGCCTCCCAGCCCTCGGTCCAATCTAGTTCTCGATCTCGTATACATGAAGGAAAATAACTCTGGATTCGGCTATTATGCATTTTTAGAACTGACATTCATTCCCCCTCAAGAAGAATTATAATAACTTGTATTATCCCTTCAGCCTCATCATCAGATCAAAATTTCAGTTTGCTCAACTGTTATTATCAAGCATTGTATCGCCGTTGTTGAAAACGGAGTCAAAAATAAAATAGGGCAAAGTGAACTGAAACCTCGAAGTTCATTTTATTCAAAGCGTGTTTCATTTGAGATGTGATGTTTTGATCTGGAGCCACAGCCAGTCCTGTCTGAACCATCTGCTGGGCTCTGAGGGCCGGGCTGCTGTCAGCACACTATGCCCTGCACTGCCCTCCTGTCCCTCACACACACACACACACACACACACACACACACACACACACACACACACACACACACACACACACACACACACACACACACACACACACACACACACACACACACACACACACACACACACTTCCTCTCCTCTTTCTTCCCTACCGCCTCCACTTCTCTCCTCTCCTCTTGTTGTCACTCCAGCTGGTTTTCAGTGAACGCCGTCAGATGCTGAGCTCCCTAGTGCGGAGGCGAGGAGTGAAGAGGATGAATGGATGAATAAAAGATCACAGGCTAGCTACAGTATCACCCTATTCTACTTCCAATGAGAAAAAAAAAATACTCTGACACAGATGCACATGAAATGAACTGGGCTATGTTTTGGGTACAACTTCAAATTCATGTGAAACCACTTCTCATTTGCAAAACTTCCAAGAATTGCAGTAAAATTAAAGAAAGTATTTTTTTTTCAAAGACTAAAGAGTCTGAAGCCCTGCTAGCTGCTCTGTGAGGCTCTACTGGACTTAGTGGTGTTGCCCAGAACAAAACACAAAGTAGGCTACAGATGAGGCTGATGGGAATGTAATCAGTTTTTCACATATTAGGTCATAGAAGACATATATTTTTGGCCTTATGCTGGTACTCAACAAAAGATAAGGGGTCCCCAAAATTGTAACAATTTCCAGAATTTTTCCAAACATCCAGAAGGGAATATGAATTTTTGTAGTAAATTTCATGGCCATCCATCCAATACCCATTAATGAGAAGCTCTTCATGATGTTCAGACATCACTAGAACGTCATTAAGATACATCCTCTGGTGAAGACAAATGTCCAGCAAATAGTTGTCTCGATATGTCAGTCCGGCCCAAAGTGCTGGATTTAAATGTCTTTAAATCTTCTTCTTAAACTCCAAAATCTGTCCAGATGGCTCCGTCACCAAAAAATAAAAGCCATCGTCTGTGTCCCTGTCCATCAAACAATTTGCACACAAAATGCTGAAATTAGGAGGCTTCACTCTGTGTAAACACCACATCCTCTACACCTGTACTCCCCTCAGAATAAAAGTGAAAGTAATTGTGTGCTTTTCCTCGCCCTGAGGTCCAGAACGTTTCATCCCTGTGGTTCAACGTGGAGCGCGCTGTTATAATTAGCGGGGTTAATATCCCGGGCAGCATCTCTAAATTAAATCTCTAACTCCATGGCGACGCGGCTGAGTGATGCACCTGTTCAGGGTAATTACAGATGCAGCCTGGGAGTGTGCTCATAATGAGTTGGGAGAGTCAAGGTTGAATCACTTTAAAGGCACATCCCACCACTTTGCCAGTAATGCTTTCAGTCTGTCTACATGGAAATTGAAGTCACCTACTGGGAAAGGAAGCCTGGACCCACTGGATGTTCTGAAAACTACACCAATGACTACGATCGTCTTCAAGCTGCAGAATGACATCCAGACTGGTGCCCTGGATCAAGGGGCAGCATTATGGTCGGTCCGTTTTGGTCCAGTCTGAAATACTTTGACAACTTTTGGATGGATTATAATGATATTTGATAAAGACATGCATTGTCTCCAGAGGATGAAGCTTGCTGATTTTGGTGATTAGCATTTAATTAAGCTCCACCAGCAGTTATTTGCACTTATTCCGTGCAACATTTACTTGATATATTGGCGCAAAATTTTGCATAGATTAATATGTTTCCAAAATGATGTTCCCGGAATGCTTTGGGGATCCCACATCTTTTCCTCCAGTGCTACCACAAGGTTGAAATCTTTGGTTTTGAGTGAAATATCTTTACAACTGTTGGATGGATTGCCTTGCAACTTTCAAACAAATACCTGCAAAAACTGATGGCATTCTCATGAGATGAAACTATACACTGTGCTTAGGTTTATTAATGTTGGCATGCTTACAGACTACTAAGATGATAAACATTGTAAAAGGATATCTACAAAACATCAGCACTGTGATCATATAGCATTGACATTAGCATTTAGCTCAAAGCGCTGCTGTGCGGAAGTACAGCTTCACTTAGATGCTACCATCGGTGTTGTTAACTATTAGGGCCAAATCTCTACTGAACTTGGTTTTCTTGCAATATTGAAAAGATTTATTATAGCCTTTATGTGCAAAAAAACAACAACAAACATGAAAGCAATTGTAAGTGGCTAAAATATGTGTAAATATGAGTACATTTGAGTATACTGATACTATTTAATATATAGTTTAATATGTTACGCAAAGGTTACGTTATTAATTGGCCTGAACTGCACTTTTAATAAAGGCAGATCAAAGACATGCAAGATTAACATCATGTGATCAGTCATTCAGACACACATAATGAAATTACAATGGCATGAAATCTAGAGCCAAATGGTGGATGGGAGCAGCTGTACCAGCTGAATTAAATGTTCCTACTAGGGTACAATTAGAAAAGATAATCATAATTGTGTCCTGAAAGAAGGCCTTGCTCCTTCATTTGCCAGCAGAGAATTTACATTCAGAATGAGGGGTTCTCATGAGATTATCAGATGTAGTGTCCAGTATCCACACACTGTTTTTTTGGTAAATAGTGATATAAGGAAAACCTGATTTGGCTGGACAGTTTTTTTCTGTTGTAGCTTCGCAGTCCGTCTTACTGAAGTCATGAAGAGCTCTCAGTTTAAATTGAAATGTCACTCATTTTATTTTGTCAATGTCCCAGTATTTAAATGAATGCCATTACACCATGAAGCCTCTCTGTAGCCCTGAAGTCCTCTCCGACGTTTCCCGTGCCCTCACATCTCCTCAGACAATTTTCTCCAGCCCTTTGAGCCCGGCTCTCTGTATAAGTATGTGCTTAGGCAAGACAGGCCTTCTGCACTAATTGAAGTCAATGACACAGGCTGCAGGGGCGCGAGAACAAACCGAGTCTCCATGGAAACGCAGTCTGGCAAGTGTGTCCACTGAGGAGCCTGCAGCGCTACATTGGAATTGCGGTGTACACCAATCTGAAACCCAATCACCAAGAGGAAGCAGCCGGAGACGCAGAGAGGGACTCTTATTGTCTCAGCCAAGTCCTGATTTGCCTCACTGTATGTGGTACAAGATATCAAGACATCCCAGCATGTGAGGGACACATAGGAGTCCGTATGAGTGACACATTTTGTTGCATGTTACATTACATTATTACATTACATTACAGTCATTTAGCAGACGCTTTTATGTTAGTGGCAACATCTTAGTTGAACACTGAGTCGACAAAGAGAAAACTTCTTACGTAAACTGAAGGGTAACAAGTCTTCTCAGGTACAAACTAATAGGAGGCAAAACAATTCCAAGTAACCAAACATTTTTGATACATTTTATATTCATTTCTGGTGTTTTGTTGTCAATCCCTGCCTCTTTCTCTTCCCTCATTTCTTCTCATCTCTCTATTATCAACTCTTAACAAAGGCATGAAATACCGCAACAAATACTTTTCAACGTTTAATCTGACTTTAGCCAGCATTGACAATAAATATACTAAAATTACTATTTAAATATTTTTACATATTTTAACAATTCCATCAAAATTGGGTAACAAGTAATACAAACAAAAGCTCCTGCTACTGAGTGGACCTTGAAGGATTTCAGATTGTTTAGTTTTTGTTGATTTTCTTGCCGTTCTCCATCTTCGTTGTTTATATATACAGTAGTAAAACATGCACACATTAATTATAATAAGTCAAATTTTACACCCATTACCATGAAATATAAAATATTCTTGGGTGTATGTGTTCATCCACCAGCACAGTTCGATCACACTTGAACAACCCCTCATGTGAAGGATAATGTGCTTATTTTGCTTCACATTCATTAGGGAAATGACAAGAGTTGGACTGGTGATTTCCACACAAAGCATGTTGGGATAGGTTCCAACCTTTTGTGACCGCACATAGGAAGAAGGAGACACAGTGTCAAAGGGCTATTTACCAGCATGTTATGAGTTCATAAATGTATCAACAAACAAATTTGATTTATTCCAGGTTATTTACATATTCTAAAATATGCACTAGGATAAAATATTTGGTTAAACTCGTTTATTAAAACACCTGACTTATTACAACACAAAGAAGCAAAACTTTGGCCACAAAGAGTTGCTCAACTTCTGATGTTCAGCATGAAGAAAACTGCATTTTTTTTATCCACACAAATAAATAAAAAGGGTCCACTCATACCTTCTGCATCAATGCCTAAATATTCCTTAATTTTCAACTTGACGGCGAATCAGAAGAAACAAATTAAATTCTAACAAGTTCAAACTTTCAAAAATATTGTTATCACTTTGTGCCACTTGAGGCCGCCAAGTGTAAAGTATAAAGTCTTCTAGAATATTTGATAACCTGCCAATAAAGCACTGTGATAAAATGCTGCAAAGGAGCTATTAAAACAGATACTTTTATGTGATTTTAAGCAGTGACATGCCGCCAAAGCAGTTCAAATATTAAAATTTTGAAAAGTAAAACTTCTTTGTCTCTCAGAATAATGTCGTTGCAGATGGTGAATGTTTCTCCACCGCTGTTGTGCATTGAACCTGCTACAAACAAAGCCCCACACAGAGACATGCTGTGGGCTCTGCACTGCATTTCATCCCCCCAAAAATGTGTACTGTACTGTATGTACATGTGTTCACTTGCTGCATGTGTCAGTTTTTGTTTGGTATGAGAATTCATGATTTTTTTCTCCCTTCAAGCTTCAGACATCATCTCGTCTTTTGTTACTTTAAAAATAACATCTCTGATCTTTTGAGATGTTGTGGGCGGAGGTTGCTCCAACAGAGTTGCCATGGAAACAGTGGCCATCAAGCTACCATTTCGCTATCTACCTCTAGATAGAAGAAAAGGCTGTAAGGAACAACTATGCCCCCTTCTCTCCTCCTCCCCTCTGCTCTATATCTGCCTTAAGATGGTGGGGATTTGTGGGTAAATCAATACGTGATTGGAAAAAAAAGGAATGTATATGACTCCGCTGCACATACGTCACTCACACAAACACTGTACATAAAGACACATATATACATATTTTAAATAAATGACTCACTCCTGTTTCTCATCATGAATCAGTTAAGGATCACGCTGCTGGATTTATTTCCTGCGCCTTCTAACTCGTCAACGTTCATCATAACCACTCCGACAAGACAAGCTGATAGGCTGCAGGTTCGTAACTACAGAAACAGAATCTCCAGGCTCGATTGATCAAAAACAGGAGCCGGCGGGGCTGGGGGTGGCTAGAAAAACACATCACTAGGTCTTCTGATACATCCGGAAAGGAAAAGCTAATTCAGATGTAGCCAGAGCTGGTCACACTGCTCTGAAAATACTGCAGTAATGATACTTTAGTCGGTGACCACTGCGGGAGAAATGCAGAGAGATGAGGTCATCATCACTGACTCACTGAATCTCACATCAGTGGTGGAAAGTAACTAAATACATTTGCATTAAAGTTACTGTGAGGAGCTTTTAACTGTTTATAAAACAGTCTCAAATTAATACCTATAACTCTATTTGACCCTCATAAGTAAACGACATCATCAGCGAGAAGACTGGCCATTTCCGATACCGGATTCCGTGTGAAACTAGAGGTCAAGTGAAGGTGCAGGATCACCAGAAACTGGGAGCCAACACTGACACCATGCTGCTAAAACCAGCTCCATCTGCAGCAGCTAAAACAGTTCAAATGTTGCTTATAGATATGTAGCAGTACTGGTTCCCCAGATTTCAGCTGATTGGGATGACACCTAAGAGTCAGTTTCCAATCACATTATACAGAAAAAACTCAATGAAAATACACTAAAAAACTAAATAAAGGTGAGCACAAAGAGCACTAAAATCTGCCCTGATGCAGGTAACCTAGTGGAGAGGTGTTATTTAGTATTTACTCCAGCTAGGGGACAGAATTATCAAAATCACCTTCAATCAGAAAAGAAAAGGAATGAAGAAGAAGAAGAGTTTCTGGCTGGCAACATCTGCAGAAATGAGGTTTGAATTACATCGAGGAAGGCTCAGGATGCCCTGGCTGTTCAGTTTCCCACTATTAAGCCCTGCAGGACAAGCAGCATCAGACCCTGATTGGCTAAAAGGGGAAATGCACCAAGCTGCTCTCAATTCTTAATCAGGAGCCAGTCTTCACAACAGGTGATCTGAATAACACTCCAATTAACTCAGTAAGATAATTGTGACAGTCTGCAAAAAATGTATTGGGAACAACAAATATCAGACAGACACAGTTAACAACTAGCTGGTGAACATAGTGGAGCATTTGGCAGCCAAAAGTGAGTGAATAACGGACAAACATTCATCAGATGGACAAAACAATTATTACAAATGACAGCTGATGTTGTTCCGTACCTGCTGGCTTAAAACATGTCAATGCTGTGTTCACAACCTGTTTCCTTTTTGTCCTAAACTGGCCATCGTTATTACAGGTTTAAATGAAAAACAGATCAGAATGATTACTCTACTTCTGTCCTTCATAATCACAGCTGAGCTTTACGTTGGTTTGTAGAAACACCTTTAAAAGAAGAATAAAACAATTCTCATGTACTGTATACCAAACAAGCATGGGGCAAAAAGAACAGAGGAATCAGCAGAAAATGGAACAAGTTAAAAGTGAAAAAATAAATAAATAAAGGAAGGTGACTCCAGTGGAGGAAACATGATCTGCTGCTGTGTGGGGGGAAGTCTCTTACTGGCTTGTTGTGATGAAGGGTCCTGGTGCAGCAGGAGCCTTAACCGTCAGGCTGAAACTATGTTTGACAGGAGCAAACCGTCTAAGAGGGGCCAACCAGCCTGCCAGTACCGCTACGGGGGGGCCGCAAAGCCTGAGGAGAAAAATTGTTGATAGAGGAAACACACACATACACACAGTGAGTGGACAGATGGAGGTAAACTCACAAACCCACACTCACACACATTCATGCACACACTGCCGGGGACACGGTGGCAAGTTCATATCAGTGCTGCTGTGCCCTTTTGCACACAGAGAGGCTGCCAACTCACTCTGACCCATCTTTATTCAGTTATGATAATGCTGTGTCACGCAGGTACAGATTATGTTAAGGTGTCTGAGGGGAAAGCTTGAATAGGATGAGAGCTCTCAAAGTGGGAGTGTTACTGTAGAGAGACTTCATCTGCTGTGATACTGAGATGCTAAAGCCTACAGTACTAGAAGATATATGTAAGAGTCACACAGAACTCACATTCAATCACATTATTTAGTTTGGTCATCCTTATCCCATAATACAGCGATGCGGACAGTTTAGAGTTCATATTTTACTTTTCTTTTTTTTTCTTCTTCTTAAATCAGATAATTTATTCTAATGTCCATGGCTGCTGCTCTTTCTCTTTAATTGATTGGATGTGTCTTTACTGTCTCTAAAATGTACTTTGTCTTCTGTGATTTTGGTGGGTGTAGGCTGCCTCACTCAGGTCAGATATCCACACTATAACTGTCCTTTTCCTGTATTTTCCAGTTCATTAATATTGTTTGTTTTACTGCCAGAAATGCAGATGTAGATGCACTTTGAAGCAGAGTAGAAGAGTAGAATAGTAGAGTACCATTTTCTTTTCCTGTCTGGTTCTGCAGCAATATTAGTCTGAAATAAGTAAAGCCAGTGTTACCATTTTTCAATGCACAATTATTTTTGGCCAAGAGCAATTATTCCTTGGTAGAACAGCACAGCCACTTTCTAAACAAATTGATATTTATCTACTTTATCTTAATTTAAGAGTAGCAACTCTTAAACAGATAACAAAAAAACAGGCTGAAACCACAGGCACAACAAATAAGCAAATGGAAGGACACAATTAACAGAATTTATAAAATGGAGATAATAAATCACAGAATTAGGAACCTAGCTTTGATGTGAGATTGAAGAAGATACCGGAAAAAAAAAAAACATAGTACAAAATTGCGGATTCGTATTCAGGAAGGAGGACATGTTGAGAGTCTGCAATTATTTTTGTTGCTCGCTACATGACTGCCTGTATGGGCTCATATTGTTTGTTCCCCATTACCTATTGACATACAATTACTCTTAGCTATGAGCAAGGCTGGATTAATGACAACTGCCTCAGGGGCCCCAAAACTCTAGGATCCCAGAAAGATGCAGGCGTATTATGTAAGGTAAATGACCTGATGTCGAATTTGGGATTCTGCACAAAACAAACTGACATGTGAGGGCCTTAAAATGCTTCTATCATGATCTTGAGAGGGAACTCAAAACAGCACAGGCTTGCATCTAATATGGATATACCAAACACTATTTTGTTCAAGGATGTGTGTTCATTATTTTCAAAAATCTAAAATAACAAAAGGTTAATTGTTATTTTAATAAATTATTTTAGTAATCACTCATCCTTTGTTGTTTATGAAACTACAAATAATTTACTTAATTTGTTCCCAAAGGGCAGACGAAGGCACAGAAGTGAAACAGAAATATATTTCAAATTATAAATGTGTGTAAGAGAACACAGTACACAAGTTCAAACAACTTAGAATTGTTTTATGGGGATGAAAATGTAAAATCCTAAAATATTTTAAAGGTTGGCACTGGGATATGGCAGAGGGTATGAAAGAGTTTTTCTAATTGTTAGTTTTGGTTAATGGGAGTCTAAAAAGGGAACCTACTCTTCTAGATGGTCTGTTAGTGGGTGTAATTCATCAATTATGTCTTCTTCAACCACTGACAGGCATTTTGATATGCCTGAAGGGTTAAACTGTGAAGAACACATCGCTTTACACAAGAGCACTCTAGACAAATGATTTATGATACATTTCAGGTAACACAGACAAATGCAACATGGCTGACACGTTGTTCTCTTTGATTCTCTGTGAAAACAAATGTTGCAAAATGTCTTTCATCCTGTGTCGGAACAGTGGGAGACTTTGACATGCTGCAAAGCTGCGATAATAAAAGTGTTTCTGTTTTCTGTATTTGAAAAAGGAAGTTGAACACCGACAAGTTTTATCACAAAGCTTTCAGATGTACTACACAATATCCTGAAGTGAGGAGGGGCGAGGTTAAGGCATGTTCCTCATCATATTTTATTATAGTGTGCAAGTGGGTGCACATGAGAAGAGAATCATGTGAGGGGGAAATTAAATTGCTCAAGATGGAGAGTGCAGTATGAGAATTGTGCATATTATATGCGTGTATAAGAATGCATTTACCATTGCATGCTTATGTGTGAATGTCCCGTTCTGTGGATTGATTATCTGTATGTGTGTATTCTGTGCTGCATTAGCATTCAACATACTGTGGTAACCCCTTCGTCGGCGGCGGGGATTCGGGAATTCAGGAAAGAAGCAGGGCTGCGGTGCAATGGGTTTTATTGGGAGTGATCACAAAAAGGGAAATCATATATAAACTAAGGTTCTTCCGTAATCGGGAATAAGGGCGCGGGTCCTCCTGGTCCAGCCCTTCCTCGGGGTCGGCGGGGAAACAGCACCCGACGCCTCCGGCTTACTCCTGGTGGGTCAAAAAACTTAGTTAATGCACGCTGGTTCAACAACACGTCTCTTCCTGGTCAGCCCTCTCCTTTTTGGCAGTCCTCCAGTCCACATGTGCGTTCAGCCCTCCTTCCAGCCATGTGCTCTCCTCTCTCTCCCCTGTCTCCCGCCCTTAAAGCTCCTCTCTCCTCGTTCCCCAGGTGCCCCCAATGTTCTTGATTTCCTGGGCCCGGTTGATGTTCCCTCTAGTGCAGCTGGGTGGAGGGGGAGGTACCTTCCTTCCACCACCCGTCCACGGGGCGGGTGCTGCAGCTGCTGGCCCCTGGCCAATGGCGTGGGGTTGCCACAATACACACACACACAAACACCGATACATATTGACACATGTGCACAACCACAGTGTGAATGACCGAGTCAGTGAAGGCAGCGAGCAGGAGGAGAGAAATGCAGGAGTGAATAGTCAAGGAGGAGGAGGGAGAAGAGAATGTGACATGATTTACAATGAGATCATTAACCTTGAGAAACAGAATGGCCTTTGCGACATAAACACTATCTCTCAGATGGACACCTTGCTAAAATACCTTGTGCACACAACCGCAGGATACACTCATGTATGCTCAACACAAGCAGGTGAGAAGGCTTGTACGTAAAAGCACACACACTCTCAATGTGATCCCTGAAATAATCCCTAAAAAAGTAATTAACTCTGTCCCAAATACTACTTACTATATCCAAGCAGGTGTCTTAGATATAGTACATCTAAGATTTGGAAAGTGAACACAAATATAAAAGGAAATAAAATAAGTCAGTACACTCACTAAAACTGATTTATAAGGTTGATGCTGATGGACACTATCGTCCCACAATGCAGTGCACAAAGCAAATAGAGGAGTTGATCACAGCTGCCAAAAACTAAAACAAACTGCCAACATTTTTACTTTGCTGTAACCTTCCAAACTTGCGTACTTCATCATTTCATGATTGAAAAAATATATTTTTCAATCCAATACAGTTTTGTGAGACAACTAGTAGTATGTACTTTATACAATTAGTATGCTAGCTCACTCAGTAAGGCTCTACTCATGCTGTGTTCAAGTTATATAGATGTTAATGGTATGGTAGAGATGGAAAACTTCCCCAACGTGCAACAGCTTGTGAGTGCTCACATAATCAAGACAACTGTACGATTCCAGAGATTATACACTTGCTTTTTCTTGTTTTTATTGACTTTAAATGCAATTTTCATGTCTCATGTAATATATTAACGAACTTCTGTAGAGCACTTTGAATCTCCTTGTGTTTGAATTGTGCTTTATTGATAAAATAGCCTTGCCTAGAGTTGCTCGTGGGAGGATTAAAATAACTGTATTGACATTATGACACTGTATCCATTCAATTTGCTAAAGGATAAATGACTGTGTACTAAATTTCATGGCAATCCATCCGGTAGTTTAGGAGGGTTCTTCTTTATGTGTGTTGTCTGTTGCTGCATGTTGACAGTGAGGACAAAAGGATCACACACTATAATGTTTAGCAGACACAGGATATTAACTCACTCAGTTGGTTATCACACAATCCTTATTTATTTGTCAACAATCTTAAATCCATTCTATTATAATCCTTCTTAGTATGTAAATTATATTTCAGTTAAACATTTGTCATCAATCATTTACAGGTTAAGCCAGAGAGCGAAAGCTTCCCTCTGACAAATCCAGCAGTAAACATCTACCATCACACTCTCACTAGAAACAAATGAATGAGAAAAATAAAAAACATTCATCAACTGGCACATAGGCTCATGGGATACAGACGGACAAAAAGCCCTTTAAAAAGTGCATTATACAGCAGTCATGTTGCAATGCCTTTGAATAGAAACTCCCTTTCAACAACAATAAAATAGACAAATATTGACCCCCCAGTATTTTGGCAATATATCTCTCTGTTTAAGTGTCATTTGCCATTTTCCTAATCTTCTTCAAATGTTCAAAATATAATTTCATGAAATGGTTTTAAAATACTGGAAGACATTTTTTAATTTGAAAATTCTTTCTTGAATAGCAAAGCAATGTTTCTGAATTTCCAAGTCAGTATCATGAAATGAGGAGTGAAGACACACTAGAGAAATAAAGGTATGTTTGAACATTAAAGCCTTCAAATAAAAACGTCCATATAAGACAAGTATAAAAGTGATTTATAGACATGTATTATTTGAAGGCTGTTTGATCAGATTCATATTTCTGTTTGACACACTGCAGAACACCACACAGCAACAGTAAACAACTGTATAAAAGAACAAACAACTATTCCCATCTAGAAAAGCATGTTAAAACGGTTTCCAAACTTAACGTTTTATCATCTAAAGGCTTTATGTCATGAGAAAATGTAATTTCAGTTCTATCTTCACAAAGTTTATTACAAAATCGTCCCCGTTTTTCAAAACATGAGTAACGAATCAAGTAAAAACTAAATCTTTAAAACACTAAAACCTACATTCTGATATGTGCCTAACCTTTTTTTTAACCTCAAGGGTTTAATCTAGGAATATGTGCACGTTCCTAGTGTTTGCATGCATAGAAATCTTAATGCATAGAAAACTGCACCGAGTTAAAGCCTGTTTCCTGAAGACAAAATAAAACCGAATTATGTAACAGAATTGCAGCTTTTGCAGAAGTCCTGCTTCTTCCTGTTCTGCTTCATCAAATCGCAACACAAAAAAAAACATGTCTTGCAATTCCTAACAGCTGAGAGGGGAACAATCTTGAAGCTACAGTACTAACTGTACGAGCATGAACTTCCTCCACCAATATTTGTGCAACAGCAAAATATCAACACTCCGATTTAAAGATAGGGTAACATGAAATGCTAACTAATGTGTTAATGGTGCAATAAAGCAAGTAAAATAATCAGTTACGGTTGGAGTGAAATTAGTTACATTTCTCAAGTCTTATATATATTTTCATTTTTGAATGATACCACGTTAGTTGATTGTTTAGAGATTTAGCTTAACCATTTATAGTGTGGAAGTTCTCTGTTAAATTAACTCAAGGTGTATTAGGCCATTGTGGGTAATGTTGCAATCAATAAGCATGATATGATTAAATGCGATATCTTATCTTTATATGTATTTTCTTCATCAATGTTATGATTTGTCACATATTCAACAATCAGATTCAGTTCCCTAGTTGATCAAAAAACAGACCTTTCTGTGTGGGTCTTTTAATCATAAATATTTTCTCACCTAATTTTCAGGGACATTTTATAAAATCATCATGAATATTGATATGACAAAATAAAATGACACATAGCATGATAGAGGACTCAAGCAAATCTCCCACTCCGAGTGGGAAATGTATTTTGTCGATGTGCAGAGAGCACATTAGTCCCATTTTAAAAGACAGTAGTCTGACTTTATGAGACAAGGCAAATAATGGGAACAAACAGTGAAATATCAAACAATTGTACCTCATTGTAACGAATAAAAATGCAGCTTTGCTTCTGCAAGGATGCAGTTAAACAAATGTTGCACATAGGAGCCACATCTCTAGGTGCTGAGCAACCTGTATGTGCACAGGCAAACAAGCTCTTCACATTCAAAATATGCAACAATCCTCCAACCATCTCGGAGTGAAGTTTGAAACCCTTAATGTTAAATTTAAACTGAAACATCAGGCTTTTGTGAAAAGGTAGTGCATGCTCACATTCAATAGTGTAACATTGTTTTGCCTCATTGTTTTCTTTAAATGCATTGAGGTCGGTAAATGTCAGTGGACTCTAACCCAGTTGCCTCGAAACTATGTGCAAGAGTTTAAACCCCCTGTTTGTTTCAACAGTCAGTTTCACACCTACGTCTCCTCCTTCCTGTCACGTTCAGAGGAGGTCAGTTCCATCGTAGATGACAGGCTTGTCTAAACTCAGTTGATACAGCACTTTCTTTGAGATGAACCTGATAAACAGAAAACACAGAGGAATGCTTTTTTTTTTTTTAAGTTTTCTCTTTCGTTTCTAGTTTAGTAGACGTCTATACAAGTATAGCAGTTTGTGCGACAGAGTTAACAGGATATCTTACAAACAAATAAAGTTCTCACATGCAGCACACAGTGACTGACCTGGAGAAAGAGTTGTCAAAGACAAGTGTGTATTCTCCAGCGTTTCTGACTTTCAGTTCCCCCTGGATTGTCTCTCTGTGGGAGTTACAGCGAGTCAGTGGGATCAAGACCTGTGGAGAGCAAATGATCGTAATCAGGGATGTCAGGATTAACCCATTTTGCCAGCAAGACTTTGCAGACATGTTGTTTGTGTGTGCTGAGAAATCTCCTCTGGCGCGAATCACGTAACACGTGTTTGTGTGCTGGTTTGTTTGTGTGAGAGTCCTACCACTAACATGAAGCTTTAAGAAGAAGAGTTGTAAAAATGTCTGAGGCAACCCTCATTCTAGCCTCATATCCTGCAAAAAAGTCCCTTAAATGGGCAGTGTGACTCTATAATAGGAATATAGTTGATGATGATAAATATTTTAGTTTATGAGCTATAGACCTATCAAAAATATTTCTAATTAATTCTGAAAACCATGAAAATTCCTCTGAGAGTAATTGTGAAATAAAAATTTCATGACGTGATATCGCTATCAGATATTGATAAACTTTTGCATATTTTAGTTACCATAAATCATAAATCATCCCAGAAATACTGCATTTTGCTGTTGTTTGGTTGACTTTGGAGAAGTGTATCCGCCCTTGTTCCCCTTATTCATTTACTGGTGTCTCACCTTGGCCTGCTCCAGTGGAGTCTCTGTGCTCTCCCTGTAGACCACACTGAAGGAGATGCTCTTCGGTTCCGAGGTAAACGTCCAGGAGACAGTAGGACCAGGACTACTCATGGAGATGGGGATGGTGCTGTAACAGCTGGACTTGATGAAGAGCTCTCGAGAGCTGTCCCCGAACGCTGAGATGTCATCCACTGTGAATGGGACAGAGAGCCTACAGCACAGGGAATAAAACGGGATGCAAGAAAGATTATAATAATAGTGTTTGTATATCTGTGTACGTGTATGTGCTTGGGGAGGTGGGGAATTGATGCAGCAGAACCAGATATATCATCTTTTATGTCCCATGTATTCCTACTTACTACTTGTATACCTATTTTTCAAGCTTGTAGTCTTCAACTCCGCTGGCTGAAGTGACATCATTTTGTGCAGCTCACTCTGGAGCCCAAAAAGGCTTTATGCAATTTTTTTCACACACATTATTGTATGCAGTAGTATTCAAGATCCATAAACAGACTTTGATGAGTTCCGCTTAAAAAATCACAATCTATTCTAGTTTTGGGGATAGGATTTAGCGCTTTGCTGACTGGCAGGTACCTGCTGACACAAAGCTTTGAAGCGTTCTCAATACCGAATAAACGAAGCTCCTCCGAATTACAATTAAAGTTAAACAGAGGTCCCACAACAGGTACCAAGTAACATTTAGGGAAGTTGCCCATGCCACACATGAATTGGCTTCAACTTTCACTTCCCATTTTGAGAAAGTTTCACAAGAAGAATACATTAGAAACTCCCTCTGAAAGTATAAAGCCTAACCTTGTGACCTTATCCCTGTGTAAACACAACTCAGGACTTTTCCAGTGTAACTTTCACTGCATGTGAAACTCACGTGAGGTCTCCAGACTGAAGCAGGCAGATCTCTGCATCCTGTACTGCAGCACTGAAGTCCTCAGTATCATCTGATGTGAGGTCTCCTGCACTGTGACTGCTGTTTCTAGATAGAGGGATGGATATTCTACATTTACATAATGTAAACATACACTTGTTTTAATTTGTGGAGAACTTTTGTGTCAAACGATCTAATCAAATCCACTGTTATTAAAGGTAGAATACAGACAGAATTAATTAAAGTCAACCGGAGAAGCTCCTCCTCCTCCTTGGAAATACTCAAACAGTATTGTCCATCTCTAGGCAATGAAAAGGTGTCACACAGCACATAGAAGTAAAAGCAAGAAAGTACACACATAGTAGGGTGAACAGGAAATGCCAAAGGCAAATATGTGCATGAGTTATAGGACATTTTTTTAGGCATTGAATGTAGGAAAATGTTTAAGCTGAAAAGAAAATGTAATTGACATATAAATTAATTTCATTTTCATTCATTTTTCAAGATCCTTCTCCAGAATTTCTTTCCATTACTGCAAACATTTCAATTTTTTTGACTGTGACGGCCTACAGAACTAAATGTTGAACAGACAGAACAGGTTGTTTAGAAGGTGGCATGTTGTTAATAAAAAAAATCTGTTTCCCTGGTTGGTGTTAATATCTCATGTCTTGGTTCACTGACTCCCTGCCCCACACTCTAAATTCCCTTTGGGAATGAATGAATGTGAGATACTTACAGTTGTGCTGCCCCCTGCTGTCCGTGTCCAGGAGAGCAGGCGGTGGCAAAAGAGAGGGTGTCACTGTCATAGACCCCGCTAACCTCGTCCTCTGTGATGATGTCAAAAACACCATCATTCTGCTTGTCACCTTCATCTGCTCCTAGAAAATAAGAAATAAAATAAAATATATTTATTGTTGCATTGTTTACTCGATTTTTACTGTCCTGTGGACAACATTTCCAACAAACCCAACATTTAAAGTGTGAGTTTACCTCAGCATTTGACACATTTCAACATTTAAAGTGTGAGTTTACCTGTGTGTGTTTGACACATTGTGTGTGTGTGTGTGTGTGTGTGTGTGTGTGTGTGTGTGTGTGTGTGTGTGTGTGTGTGTGTGTGTGTGTGTGTGTGTGTGTGTGTGTGTGTGTGTGTGTGTGTGTGTGTGTGTGTGTGTGTGTGTGTGTGTGTGTGTGTGTGTGTGTGTGTGTGTGTGTGTGTGTGTGTGTGTGTGTGTGTGTGTGTGTGTGATATGTTACCTGATCCACTTGTCATAGCTCTCCCAGCCTGCAGCAGGCGACTGAAAGGTGTCCCTGGTGTGCTGTGAGTGACTTCCTCCTGTGGGTGGCGCTCTATCACTGCGCTGTGCTGGTTGTAACAGTCGCTGCAGCAGCGCTCTCTGTGGCCGGCCTGCTGGGTGCTCACTGTGTTACTGCAGCAGTAGTAGCAGAAGGGACGCCCACACAGTCTGCGAATAGACATGTTATGATTGAGACTGAGCAGAAAAATGCTTATCATTTTGAAATGTACAATATTTTAGTGTAGAGAGGATTTAGTATGCAAAAAAGTAAAGATGTTTTATAGAGCATGATTCAAATCAATTTATACTTTTTATCTATTATTTTAAGAGAGATAAATTAATAAAAAAAGTCAATATGTAATACACAGACACATCCATCAGAAAATTAACAACTGCTATTTTTGAAAAGACATTACCACTGATAAACATGCATTTAAGATTTTTTTTGAAACATTTCTGATATCTAGCAGTGTGTTGCTCTGAAGTTGAGAAGACACAACATTGATGTTCATTGTCACAGAATCCAAAAAAGTACAAAATCATCAAACGAGCCAGTGATGCTTTAAGTTACAGTACAGGTAGGGATTACACTGCTTCTCTAATGAACTGTGTTACTCTCAGACCTGTTCATCAACATGCTCATTGTTTAAACCCTTACATGCAAAATATTTGATCCAACTGACATAACCTGACAAACAGAAATGTTTTATAAATTAGTTTTCTAAAATTGATTACAGAACAATGTTGTAATGCAATGTGTAAGATGTTCATCCTTAAATTGTTTTAGTGCATCATCATATGTTGCACAAATAGTTTTTATGCAACCAGAATAGCTTGATCTGCATCGGCATTTATCACAGTCTTAAATCAACATCATAGTACTACTTTTTGTGCAGTCTGAGTCACTGTCTGCTACAAATCTTAAATGTAAACTATTAATTCAAAGTCTATTTCTTTTTTTTTTAAGAATGCATACAGTATCACAAAACATAACATTTGTATTTTGTTTGGATGAATACCATTCAATTGGCTGTGGAAGTCATTTTACTTCACTATTGGGTTTACAGTTGGTAAGTCTAAATGTGAAGTGAAACACAGAAGAAAAATGTCCTTGGACCTCAGTTCCTGTGACATTTGACCATCTCGACCAAAACAAACACAAAGGGAAATGTCTGTCTGTCTGGTGGCAGAGATCCACTGACAAAAAAATGACACATGATTGTTTTCGTGACAGCCTTTAGCTTTTTTGTACTGCTATATACAAATATATACATGTGTGTATAAATCGATGAGTTAATTGCTTTTACACTTTTTAGAACCACAACATTGTTTCTGAACAGTTTTTCATTGCACCACTGGTTTAAAAGTAGTGGCATTGACTTCAGTTGTATTGGTTTACCTGTTGACATATCTATTATATAGTAAAGTATATTTATTTATTATACAGAGGATCATCTGACCTGCAGTTGTGCTTGCGGAGCAACCAGCTGAACTGACTGTGACAGCCAAGACAGTAGTTGACGTCCCTCTCCGTCTCCTCATCTCGCAGTTTCTGCTCAAACTCCAGGGCATCAGACTTCTGCCATAGTGCATCTTTTTCCCTGCAAATTTAGACAATTTAGATGGTTTGTGCATATTTAAATCAAATTAACCTCACAAACAAAAAGGAAAACAATGACATTAAAAGAAAAAACAAATACGGTATGCCACGGTAGATCAGAGTATATATGTATGTTTATACCTGATAAGTTCTACGAGCCTTTCTTCCAAATTGATTTTGGTGCGGTAAAGATCGTCGAGTTCAGCTGCCGTCTTAAGATCAAAGCTCTGTTTGTCCTGTGTGACTCTCCGTAGATTCTCACTCATCTCCTGACAGGTCTGCTGAGCCGCTGTTAGACCTTTCTCAGCCCTGCATTCATACAAACACACATGCTGATTCATGATATGTCCCAAAAAATGTGGGGAATGAATGTGATTGTGATTGTGTCCATGCAGTTGTTATTTTTAGTTTTAAAAACAATATAGAACAAGTAAGACAAATTCCTAGATGAGGCACACTAAATGAAAAATAAACATTCTGATCTAAACACATAGGATTAAATACATTTTTCACAGAGCTCTAATTCATCCAGAATGTGTGCTTATGAATACAGTATCTCACCTTGATAAATTCCCTTTCAGATGGATTATCTCTTCTTCTTTCTGCTGCATGAGATTTTCAGAATCGGCCATCTGGATGTTTTTCTCTTCAATCTGTTGGCAATATCTCTGATTCTCAGCCTGCAATCAGTACAGCAAAGCATTATTTCTGGTTCTCTGTGAATCATGCAAGTGACCATAATGTTATGATTACATGAATTGTCGATATACACAATGTAACAGGAACTTTTGTTTTCAATTATCAATCCTAAACACAGAGCTGTACACGCGTGTATTTTATCTGAGGCTTTATGTTGCAGTGTAGTGTGGAGAGCAGGCCATGGTTAGTGATACAACAAACGTTTTGACAGATCTTGAATCAGTATATCCTCTCACCTCTAGCTGTTTGTATTTGTTCTCCAGTTCGACCACTTTCTCATGCTCAGTCTTCAGCTTCAATTTCCCTTCTTTTAACTCTTGATTCACAGTCTGGATGAGAATACAAATTCATCAACTGATTATTTAGCAAATATGGTAAAAATTCAGATACCACAGTGGCTTTGCCGATATTACCATGAACATAAAACAATCAAGCGGTGTGCTTAAATGCACATTAGTAACCAGGGTATGCAGATAATCAGAAGACTCTACTGTCTCACTGTAGTAACCTGGATAATGTAAATCCCTGTTTACTTGCAGCAGGACCGAAATCAGTTTGTTTTCAGTGAAGCTTTAACTAACAGCACAAATGTGCTAAAAAAAACCAAACAGATTTCTTGCTGATATGAAGATTGTGAAATCAGCTTACAGGAGAAATACAACTGTAACCCGGTTACTTAAGTGCATATAAACACATTAAAGCATGCTCATTTCTTTGGCTGAACTGTTTGTGGCTGACCTGGAGCTGGCTGCTGTTGCTCAAGGCTTGGCTGCTGAGCTGGAATCGGATTGCCTGTATCTCCTCTTTGCTAGTCTCCTGCACAGCTTCAGCTTGCTCTTTGGCCTTGCTAAGCTTTTCCTGCAGCTCCTTCTTGACTGCCAACATCCCGTCTTCGTCGTTTAGCTGATCGAGGAGTCGCTGGTTCTCCCGTCTCAGCTGCTCCACGTAGGTATTCAGCCTCTCTGCCTCCTTAGCCGCCTCCTCGTCCAGCTCTTGCAGCCTGGTTGACAAGCCCTCCCAGCGCAGACGAGCCTCTTCGTTCTCAGCAGTTAGCATACACACATGCACACCGAGTTCAGCTGTTTCTGTGTTGGCTCTATGGAGCGCCTCCCTGGATTCACTGTTCTCCAGACACAAGGCCTCATAACGCGACTTTAGTTTGTTGAGCTCCTCTCTGGAGGCCGTCACTTCTGCAGCCAGACCTGCTCGAGCCTGAGCCTCACCGTCACGCTCCCGGATAAGACCCTCCTCTCGCTCGCGGGATCGGAGAATCTCATCCACATGGCGGCGGTTTAGCTCCTCCACCTGGGCTTTGAGTTGTTCTGCTAACACACGGAGGTCCTCTCTGGAGGACTCCGTCACCTCCTGGAGTGCCTGAACCTTCATCCGCTCCTCAGTTCCTGCTAGAAGCTGAGCCCTGAGCTCCACCACTTCTTCCTGGAGCCGGTGCACTTCCCTTAGGTTGAGCTCCAGTTGAGCCTCAGCCATAACTAGCCTGAACGGGGTCTCTTTGGTTTCCGCTGAGGATGTCCGACGCTCATCATGAAGCTTCTGCATTTTTTCATTGCTCTCTGCAGCTCCTTTTTCAGCATGAAGCTCCCCCGTCCTGCTCTCCAGCTCCTCTGCTCTGGCTTGCAGATGCCCACATTCTACAGTCTGGTCTCTCAGTTTAGTCTCAGTTTCCTGGAGTTTTTCAAGTAACTCTGCTTGGCTTCTTTGGGACACATTGAGCTTCTTGTCCACATGTTCAGCTTTGGCAGTGAGTGATTCAAGTTCCTGTTGAGTTGTTGCCAACTGTTCCTTCAATGAGGACTGGTCCTCAAGAAGCTCCCTGTTCTCATTCTCTAGCTTCTTTATTTGAGCATCACATACTTCCTTACCGACCAGCGCCTTCTGGGCAATCTCCTCCAAATGCAGGTTTTCATCTAGAAGCTTCTTCTCCCTATCTTCCACACACATCTTTGCAGCCTCAACTCGGCCCTTCAAGTGCTTCTCAGAAGCCCTGAAAGAAGCTAGCTGCTCTAACAAGGCGGCCCTGCTCTCAGTCAGCTCTGTAATGCTCCCCTCACTCTTCTTGACTGTTTGGAGTAGCTTAGCATTTATTTCCATGAGATTGCTGCATTTGGTTTTGTAGTCCTCGAGGTTCTTAGAGGAAGCAACTTCAATATCAGCAAGTCTAAAGCTCAGACTTTCTTTTTCAACACTTAGCTTCTCCAACTGCTTTTCTAGGTGCTTTGTTTTCTCGGAACCAAAGGTGAGCTCTTTCTCTCTGTTTTTCAGAGCTGCTCTTACATCACAGAGGTGGCTCTCAAGCTCCTCATTCTTGCTACTACTCATGCTACATCTCTGCATTACCTCCTCCCTCTCCTCGTGCAGTCTTTTCCTCAGGTCCTCCGCCTGTCGTTCTCTGCACTCCAGTGACGCTTGTAGATCCTGAAGCTGGGCTCTCAAGTTCCCCGTCTCTTTCTCTTTCAAACTCAGCGCTCCCTGAATTCGTCCAACTGCACTTTGGAGCTCCTCCAACCGCTTGAGCGCCGCCTCACGTTCGTCATGGGCTCCGGATTTTACTTCAGCCAGTTTCTCCTCTCTGTTACTCAACTCTTCTTCCCTGAGTTTCAGTTCCTGGGACAGACGCTCAGAGTGCCTGGCCCTGTCCTCAGCCTCTCTCTTTGCCTCCATCCTTTCCTCCTCTGCTGTCTTGAGTTTATCCAGGAGGTCCTGGATTTTCCACGCTGAGTCGCAGTAGCTGGCGGTTTGTTGTCCCTTTTCTTTAAGAGCCTCGTCCAACTTAGAGAGAAGCTCCATATTTTTGTTCTCAGCAGCTGTGAGTCTGTCTTTAAGTTCACCATTTAATGCTTCCCTACAGGTTTGAAGTGTAGCTCTCTCCTGATTATCTGTTTCTTGGTTACTTTGGGCTGCTATAGATGCAGAGTCGCCAGAGGACTTCTGAGCAGCTAATAGTTGGCCCTGAAGGTCTTTAACCACGCCTTTCAGCTCGCAAGCCTCTCTCCCTAACTCCTGAACCCGTAGCAGAAGCTCCTGCTGTTTCAGCTCGGACTGGTCAAGCTCAATGCGGAGGTTCTCTGCAATGCTGCAAGGGGAGGGTTCCCCCAGTTCACCCAGTTCACCCAGCTCACCAAGGAGACTGTGACTGAGGTCTGAGTTTGGGACAAACTCCTGCACCTGGTCAGAGAACGGAACAAGATAACTTTAAAGTTCAAAAAGTCACATTTACCTAAATATTTGTGCAGGATTGTCTATGTTGAGTATGTGTTTAAGTACCTGTGAGTGGGAGTAGCTGCTAACAAGACTGTTGATGCTGGAGCAGCGACTGGGAGGCCTCCACACATAAGCTGGTGAGGCGGTGCCTAAAGTTCGCCTTTGACAGAATGAGATATTTAACTTTATCACCTGGTCAAGACGTAGAGTATGATAAACATGACATCCAACTGATAAAAAACAAAAACCTTTACACAAAAAAGGAACTTAAGTTGACTGAAAAAGCTATTTAGGTGGCTCTATAGTAACACTTTATTTTATGGGTCCCTAATTACTTCATACTTTCTAAAGAATTTTCCTAGAATGGACAATGTAATTTGGCACTTCTTATACTGAAGGTAAATCAAGACAATGAACTAACACAGTACAAAGTAAGTACAAACTAATTTAGTATGATTTTAAGAAAGAATCACAAAATGATGCAATAGCTAGAGAACGTAATTGGGTTTTTATGTGGTTGCTGATTTTCAGAGGAATTTTCTTGCAAAAAATGAGTGACTTAATGATTAAAATTGATAGAAAATGAATATTCAAAGTGTGTGTCAAATTTAATTTAGTTGTTAGAAACCTATGATACTTTTTTGTCGTGTGATCGTATTTCCTCAAGCACACTGTTGCAAAGTTCCCATGACCTGATTGCAATCGTTCAACCTGTTTATTGCAAAAGTGAAAATAACTTGTGTCTGTTGATAAAAGGCTCACGATTATTATTATCATTTATAAGATATTGCAACACCTTAACATGTAATATTTTGCTTTCAGACTTCACAAGAAATTAGGTCAGTGACGTGCTTTCAGAGTAAGCCAACTACTGGAATGAACGCTAGTATTTCTTATTTGGTAGAGTGTTGAAACTGTTTCCATCCAGTCATGATTAATGTGAAAAACAAACTAACTGGTTTGAGGCGGGTTTAATTTCAGGCTACTCATGGTAAATAAAAATTGAAACAAGTTCTGTTTTTGCTCTAAAGTACTTACAAAAACACAACGCACTTACACCATATCGTACATAATGTATCTACATCGTGCAATATACTCCTCTATAATATCCCTCAAAAGAAATACTGCATTTGTTAATTTTATTATCTTTAATCTTGTTCACAATGTGTGTGACGGGTGTTGATTTAACCCTTTCTCAGGTAATCTTCCAGACTATAGTTTGTGTTGTTCTAGGTGTTGCTGCACTTCATTACATTGCAAAATTTAGCCAGTAATACCAACAGAAAGATGCACAAAGAAAACAGTTAGGCCTTTTAAAAAATTGAGTCCGCTTCATGTAGAGTGACTGCAAATTGATGACAAGGAAGTGAAACGTTTTGGCAAAGGTGCTGATGATGGTGAGAAACAGCTACCAGCGCTCACACATTGTCTCCACCCAAGGACTCACACACACATTTATATACACCCAAGCAAAAAAAAAAAAGAGATGTGAATGTGCAGAGTGATCAGATAATTAAGTGTTACTTCAAGTTGTGAAATACTCAATATTGCTTCTCCACAATTCTACATTAGCTGCACTAAACTGGGGTGTTATTTCAAATTACTTAAGGTCTTTCTCTCATCAATTTACAAAGAATTTTCAACCCAGAGGCAGAAGAATTAGAAGCTTTTCTTTCTTAAGTGTTTTTCAACCAAAACAACATCCAGAATCAAGTTTGTGTTTTCTTCAAAAGAAAACCGTGATTGTAAAAGTGTAAAGAGATAATTGTAGGCATTTTTTTACCGTGCAAAGGTTGGCCAATCTGCATCAAGGTCATAACCTCTGGCTGCCACGTCAAAGTGGATCTGGTTGAGCTCATAAAGATGGTTGATTATGTCAGAAGTCAGATGCGACTTAAGGAAGGGACTCCGGGCATAATACCAGTCGCTGTGTGGGAAGAAAACAAACAACAAAAAAACATAAAACACAATACTGAGGACAAGGCAAAAAATATTTTATTTAACACATAACAATGTTATATATGATAAGACAAAATAAAATAAGTTTCACTGATCACATACAGCATAAATAAAAGCATGAAAAATACAAGGTATTGTATAAACCTGTGCTTAAAGTACCTTTATTTCTAGAGGTGAGAAAAAAAAGGATTCATTTAAAAATCTTGATGCTAACCCATGATTCACAAATGTAAAAAAAAAAACAATATATGAACTTTTAATAAAGTTGATTAAGTTGATGGTAAAAAGAAAAAATCTAACTCAACCCCAAGAGCACAGTAAAGCACCCATACAATGTGCAGCACTCTCACTCTAGAGTTATACTGTGGTTCATCTTCAAAAAAGGCTAGCATTTGGGCCCAATTAAGATTTAATACAATTAGTCTAACTTAATATTTACTTATACTTTTAGCCTATCACCCCCAGACTAGCTAAAGTTAGTGGAGTGGAGCACTGAACTCCAGCATAGTTCATCAAGACAAAAAAGGTCAACCTGGAGGAAGTTTTAAGTGTGAGTTAACAGGAGAGCAGAAGAAATTATTCTCCAATAAAAGCCTGGTTCTTGGCCAAAGAGTTGAATAGATTTAGACTATTTAAAAATGTAGATAGTTAACTATGAACTGTAATGAGACTGTTCCAGGTAATGTTCGGTTTAACGCAAGGTTTATTAAGACATATATTGTCACACATAAAGGGAAGAGATAAAGAAGTAGCAATAAATAATTCAAGGATTAGTTTAGGGACATTATGGGAAATGCGCTCATCCGCTTTCTTGCAGAGAGTTAGATGAGAAGATTGATATCACTCGTCTATAGGGACAGACCCCGGCTATCTGTTTCCCCCTGTTTCCAGTCTTTATGCTAAGCTATGCTAACCAGCTGTAGCTTCATTTTTTACAGACATGAGAATGGTATTAAGCTTCTCATCTAACTCTTGGCAGGAAAGCAAATAAGTATATGTATTTCTCTAAACACAAACATAGCAGTTAAAAGAATGTAATTAAGTGTTTCAGGTTTCAGGAATGTCTTTAACTTCATCTCCTTTTGCCCAACACTCTCTTGAAATAGCAATGTAAATAACAAAAGATTATTCTGGTTAAATAAAGCAGAGACTAAATTGACTTTTGCTTTTATGAACAGCCGAGGAAGTGAAACGTGTCGTTTGGTGTCTATGGTGAGACTAAGTGGCTGTTGTGTTTTCTGTGAAAACAGAAATAGGACATTAATCAGGAAGGGAGAGTCGCACTCCCTAAACAGCACATCATTGCACCATAAAGTACAAACATGACATGTATCGGCAGCTTGAAGGAAAATAGTTACTAATATATATATATATATATATATATATATATATATATATATATATATATATATATATATATATATATATATATATATACAGTGGGTAAAATAAGTATTGAACACGTCACCATTTTTCTCAGTAAATATATTTCCATTTTATTACAAATAACTTAATTTCTGAACTTATTTGTTTTGTTTTCTTTGAATGTATGTATTACATGGGCTGTTACCGACATCTGGTGAAAATGTCATGTCAATAGCACCTTTAGAGATATATTTACTGAGAAAATACTTATTTTACCCGCTGTATAGTATATATATAAAACGTGGTTGTGTATAGACAGAGTGCGTTCTTACTGACCTTGTGAGCTTCTGGTTTAAAAAACACTGCTGCAGTGTGTCAGCAAGACGCTGGTGAACGAGTGAGTAGCGGATGAAGGCCCGTCCTTTCCCCAGTGAGGTCTTCAACTGAGGACACACAAAAATATAAACACACATACACACATACACACAGACACAGACATTACCTCTCTGCAATGTGAACTGACCTCAGTAGTCAGTTGGTGTTCTTAATTGTCTAGTCAGTATCATACAGGTCAAACTATTTCACATAAAGTGGCTCCTACTTTATGAATAATCTCTACTTAAATGTGACAACAATAACACTTGCAGGACTCTAAAAGACTAGGACTTATGATTATTTGCATTATTGATTAGTGCTCATTACTTTCTATCTTAGTTGATAACGATTTGGTCAATAAAATGACAGAAAAGTGCAAAAACTGTTTTCAGGGGTTCAAGATGACGTCTTCCATTGTCTTGCTTTTCCCATCAATCCAAAGATATTTGGCTTCTAATGAATGTTATGAGGCCAGGACAATGTATTTTTTTTCATTTTCAAATGCATCAAAATTGTTGTTGTTTAGTTTTCTGTTGATCTTCTATCCGCTTAAACATCTAATTGTAGCTCAAGTAAAATGTTGTCCCAGCAGAGAACATTTAAGGGTGTCTAAGCGTGCACGTCATCACAGCATAGACCCTAAATGTACAGTATGTGTCAGTACATCCAGACTCTCCAATACATTTGCAAACGGAGGGATTTAAGTATAAAACAGACACACAGATCTACCAGAAGGACACCAGCTGGAGAATGATTTACATCAGACTGACCAACAAGAGAAAAGAAAAGTAAAATAAATATGCTAACCAGAAATTAGCACTCACTTACTACTTAGTTCCCTAAAGAATGGAACAATAGTACTGCACTAGAGCTCTACAGTCATTTGATAATTGAACTGAACTCCAAAAAAAGGATGTTAGATGTGTATTATCATGCAATGTTAGCATACAATATCAAAAATATATCAGTAATACACTTGCACCATCATATCTAGAAAATAAGAAATAACACATTTACATTTAAATGGATTACTGAAAGTATTCACATCAGATTATCAGCTATTTACTTACTTTTCACAGAGTAAAGCTGAGACATCCAGTCAATTAAACAATTAGGCAATTGATGGAAAAGAATGGGACTAATATTTAGATAAAGATTCATTGTAACAGGCTTATTTTCAAGCAAAGAAGACAAACATGTTCTGGTTCTATCTCCTCAAATGTGAGGATTTGCTGCTTTTCTCTGTCATATATGATAGCAAATTGAATACCTCTAGGTTCTGGACTGTTGTTCAGACAAAACTAGCAATTTGAATAGGTCACCTTTTGGGCTTTAGGAAATTGTATATATTGTACATATTATAGGCTAAACTATTCATCAAGTAAATAATAAACATATTCACTGATAATAATAATTATTGTAGAAAAACATGGCCTCTGTAAGCTTATACCCCAAAGGTCTACAGATTTTTTTTTTTGTAAATAAAATAATAATAGAGTAATTTTTAATGCTTTTTAAGCACAGAAACTCCATATCAGGTAAAAGACAAGCAACTAATAAAATATAGTACAATGAGGACTAAGTCAACACCAGTTATTTCAGTATGAAGCTCACCACTGTGAATTCCCAGGATAGAAGGTGAGGAACAAGGTGTAAGGCAGCAAGTGAATTAGCAGCACAGACTCTTACTGTACCTGATTCACCTGAGGATTAGTTACATAGCCAGTGCATTTGTGTGTCTCCATGTGTTGCACGACATGGCAGTACAGAGGCACCGAGGTTGACTGTGTGTGTGTGTGTGTGTGTGTGTGTGTGTGTGTGTGTGTGTGTGTGTGTGTGTGTGTGTGTGTGTGTGTGTTGCAGAGGAGGATTACCTCAGCGATGGATTTAACAAAACGGATGCCATCGTTAGCTCCCTTGATCTTAATCAGGCACTCGCAGAAGTAATCCCAGTAGTCTTTCCTCTGACCAAGAAAGGTTGTCTTCTCTTTCTGGTCAAACTAAGAAAGAAATATTACCTCATTATTGCATAATTAATGTTACATATATAGTATATGATGTCTTCAGCAGTGTGGATTGTACAAAAGGGTTTTTTCTGGCATGACTGTGTGTAAATATTTAATGGTAATGGTTAAAATTGTAATTAATATGACTCCAATGAACTTCCTCCATTTAACACCTTAGTCTCTCTAGAACTGTGGTTCCCAATATGTGGGTCGAGACACCTCCAAAGTGCCACAAGAGGAATTAAATGGGTCACAAGATAATGGAAAGAAATTCTGCTACACACATTTATTTTATAATCATTGTTTTTTTTTACATTTTTACTTGTGATTTATTCATAGCTTTACTTTTTTTGGTCTCTGTTAAAGAGGCTTGAAGAAAAATAAATCTTGGGAAAGGTTGGGAATCACTGGTAAAGAGCACTGGTTCCCAGTCTTTTTAACTTGTGAACTTTTGTAGGGCTGCAATCCTTAATCACAACCCTTGTTGCATATCTTTGAGATGTAGCCAACTCAACCCAAAGGTTGATGTTCGCTCCTCAGGTTGCTTAATTTTAATAGTTTGTTGGAGCATGAATAGTTAAAACACATGAGTGTTTCATGAGAAACAAAATAACAACACAGATTTAAGACAAGACAGAGAAACACAGCACAAACAATACATGATACTTTCGCAAAACACAAACCTGATCATCCTGATAAATTCTAAACAAAATGTTTATGGTGTATAAGATCATACCTGTAGTAGGTATTCTAGTTTATAGAAGAACTTGTGTAGGTTGGCGCTGTCATCAGTTACAGGTTCTCCACACTCGTTGTGTTCTTTACTCAACTCAAACACAGCATCTAAACCAGACAGTAACAGGTTAGCACATGCACACAAACAAATGTCAAATTGTGTCTACACAGAGGGAGAAAAATAGTAGAATCTGCAGTTTTATGCTCCAATTATAGTTATTGCAAAATGTCTGTGAGTCATAGATCTTCAGGCAAAAAAACATTTCCGGATAAAAATACGTCATAGATCTAATTTTTGCAATTATTCTTGGAGTGAGATACTTTCTGCAGATTCTACAGTTTTTTGCCTTGATATATCCTGTTTGGAAACACGTCGATGTTGAAAAGCATACACTACAAACATGCATTATATTGTAAGACAGTAAGGAATGGTGTTTATTGTGGAAACAGCTAATTACCATGCAGATCTCTGATTATCCTCTGCAGTTGATTATCTCCAACTGATGTGGAGGAGGCCATGGTGGGGTAAGGGCAGTTTAGTCAGGAAATCTGCACGAAAGATTAAAATGACAGATATTGTGATTATTTTGCAATATTCCAGAAATGTCCTCATGTTAAAAAACACTGTAAAATATGCCAAAAGCTGCAACTACATGCAGGTAAAAACAAACACAGTGCATCCTAAACGTGTTTCACTGCTGTAAACACTATATTGTATATTCTTCCCAAAGCAAAAAGTATTTAACAAATACGACAATTATAATACTCAAGGGATGTGTTCCATGTGTGTGAAGAACCCACAGAACCCACAGAGACGTCTGCTTACAGCCAATGAGGAACAACATTTGCATCACGAAGACTGAAGCTCATCACTGTGTCTCCCTGTCAGGAACCACTGACGTACTTTAGCATGTATAGTTATCTACGGTCCACAGAACAAAACCCAGCAAAATGGACTCAAATCAGTATTAAATGGCTTCAGAATGCAACAAACAGAACATAAACATCGATGTGTCAAAGCATGCACCTGTTCCCAGCTGTTTCCTGCTCGTATTCACGTAGATATCTATTGAAACCGTCGCAGTTGGGTTGTTAGTAAAGCAAAACACTTCAATATTAAATAAATGGTTAAATAATCAACGTACTTGGTTGTAAAACTGTCCAGAGTGCTGTTTGTAGGTGATACGGCAGAAACTTGCTAGCTGCTGAGGGGCGGGTCTGTGGATGATTGACAGGCCTATTGGACCAATAGCTCTCCAGAGAGACAGATCATACTTCAACAGAAAGCTGCGAGGTGTGTTGTGCTTTATAAACCCTAATAGTTCATAAATATAATAAACCTGACACCCTCTGTTTATTTTATCCAAAACCACGATGAAGACACAGCTGGACAGTAAATAAGTCATGATAACGAGATGCATTGTATGATATGCACAAATATATGTGTAATTTGTGCTACTAAAGATGCATGTACATATTTATTTCTAATAATGATTTGATTGTTATTAGACAATTATTTTTTCTTTTATTATTGTGTGAATAATATTGAATACAAAAAAAAGAAAGAAAAACAAATGTTCCTAAATGTCTAAGATTCCCGAGGACTGATGATAAGATAAAACAAAAACAAAAAAAAACAATGAGGAAGTCATCCTTGGCATTTTTCACCTTTTTCTGAAAAATTATAAACGTGTAAAGGAGACTCTCACACTAAAGACAATGCCTCCCACATTCTTGGTTGTAATCTTGGGACAAAGTTTGTAAGAAACTGAGAAATTAAAGCACTCAAGTTTGTGTAACATTCATGCAAAATGGAATATGTTTGTTTTTTTAATTCTGAGACGACTATCAGTATCTAAGTGTAATGGCCACTAAAAACAGGTTTAAACGATTAAAATTAAGGGAACAAGTCTTTTCACAGACGTCACTCGTGTAGGTGATCTGAAAAAAAGTTTGTTTTCTGTTCACCTTTGTGGTTGATACTTAAAGAACAATTCCCAGTTCCAAGGATACTTGCATGAAGGACTCTGGTGTGTGCAGGTAGCCTGTAAGTTTCCACATTTCTCATTTAAATGTTATAGTGAGGATCAAACATCATACTGAAGTTAAAATTCATAATGTTTTGTATTTGGTAAAAACGAAAATTTTAATGAAATATTTGTATCTTTTCAGTTCAACCTGTCAGTGTGGTATGAAAGATATACATTAAGTATGACTGCTCTATCTCCTTATTTCAAGAATGTAACTTTAATGCAATCTTTGAAGAATTATTATTTTTCCCTTACCTCTTGTGGTAGCCATGCGGATAGTTATGGATTTATCCTGCTAGCTTTAAAGGCACTTTACAATTATTTCAGCAGCAACCTTAATGCCAAAAAAACCCAAAATACTATTAAAAAATAAATATCTTGCTGTTTTGAATTGAGCATGGCTCAGCTGGAAGAAAAGTGATGTATGTCATGTATTTCTGCTTAACAAGCAACATTAGAATTAAAAGGTGAGAACAGCTGGGACTATGTTGCCAACCCTTGCAGAGGTTTCAAGCACCAATCTTAACAAATAGGTGCTAATATCATAATGAAATTATGATTTTCTTTCTAAACATTAACTTTGAGTTGTTTATTTAGTCATGAAAATCCAGAGCCTGTAAATATTTATCTTTTTTTCAAAGTTGTTAGCAGTGCAAAAAAAAGTGTTGGAGGAAGACATTTTGGATGAATATCTTGAACTGAATTTACCGCTCTAACAAAGCCTTTTTAAATTCAGACTTTCTCTTCTTGCTGTGGAAATATGGCAACAACTGACTCAACCTTCAACCCAACCACAGAAAATGACTCCTACTATGACTACAGCGATGAGCCTGAAGATGAAATGTGCGACAAAACAAGCGTCATACATTTTGGAGCGATTGTCACTCCAGTGCTCTTCTCCATCATGGTCATCCTCAGTCTGTTTGGCAACGTCCTGGTCATTGTGATTCTGGCCAAGTATGAGAATGTCAAATCCCTCACCAACGCTTTCATCCTGAACCTGGCTGTATCGGATCTCTTCTTCACCGCAGGTCTGCCCTTCTGGGCCTACAATCATGTGCATGGATGGACTTTAGGGGAACATACATGCAAAGTGGTCAGCTTTGTCTTCTACGTTGGTTTCTATAGCAGTGGTATCCTCCTCATCCTGATGACTGCTCACCGTTATGTAGCTGTCATGAATCCTCTGTCTGACATTGTGTCCACCACAGGCTCCCGTAGTATCGTAGCGTGTGTGATCGTTTGGGCTGTGAGTACATTGGTCGCCAGTCCAGCCTTCATTTTCACAAAAGTGGACCAGAATCGTTGTGTACAAGCTAACTCTTATTGGAATTTATGGGGAATCTACCAGCAAAATATTTTCTTCATATTGAGTTCAGTGGTGTTCATTTTTTGCTATTCTCAGATCATGTGCAGGTTGCTGCGTCCTTCCGCACAAAGAAGAAAGAACAAAACTTTAAAACTAATTTTTACTCTCACGGTTGTTTTCTTTGTGGGCTGGGCACCTTACAATACAGTGATATTCCTAAAGTCCCTTGATTCCATGGAGCAACCACTTGCCAACTCAAAGACTTTGGTTGGAATGTGTAAAGCATCACAACTACTGGATTACGCCTTTTACATTAGCCGACTTCTAGCCTTTTCACACTGCTACCTCAACCCTGTGTTTTATGTATTTGTGGGGGTTAAATTCAAAAACCACTTGAAGAAAATGCTGAAAGGCTGGGGTCACAGGAATAGCAGCCTCCGCAATAGGCATAGCCGACTCACAATCACATCGGTAACAAGTGGTGAAGAGTTATCGATGTAGTTGATATAGAGAGCAGAAATGAAACCAGAAATACCAGGTTCTAAGAGAGTGTCATGCAAATTCTGTCAAACCATGAAAAGCAAACACAAAATAAAAGCACAGAGATTATTGAGATTATTATTGATCAGCAATAATACGAGACACAAACTGAAACAGATTTGGCAAACCCTGTCTGACAACCTGAACCTTATAGTTTCTAGAAGACATGAACATTTAGTTTAATTGGTCATCACCCAATCGGCCTTTTGACCAATGAGTATTCACAAATGTGTTGACACATTGTTATGACACAAATAACTCAAAATGCTAGCTTACTAGCAGTATGTCATGTGGTCCTTTTCACCTGTCTAGATAAGGATATATATATATATATACAGATAAAAGGTATATATGGCATGAGAAGGGAGTTTTGATGGCATACTTTCTATGTTGAAAAAAGAAAAATATATTGCCTTCAGTTGTGGCACTGAGATGCTGGTAAATCTTTATTGGAGATGTAGTTTTTATGTATGCCCACTAAGTAATTATGTTTAACTTTGTTGAAGTCAAAAAGGTTTAAACTTCAAATTTTCAGAAAGATGGATGAAAATATGCAGAATGACACAGAACAGACGCTAGCCTGGAGATGTTTCTTAGTATGCTTACATTTACTAATTGGTACCAAGCACAGCTGAAAAGGCTAATCGAAGATAGTGAACATGGTTAGCATCATACCTGCTAAACATGTTAGCATGGTCATAGTGAGCATGATGTTAGCAAAGTATAACAGAGCCACTAGCACCACTGTTTATATTATTCACTTAATAAGCTTACCCTGCTAAGTTGTCAAACTAGAATTAGTTATTTAATAGCTGACATAAACTCTGCAGCCTCTTTATTAGGTACAGCTGTACACCTCTACAAATCTGTTGATCATGCAGGCATAAAATAATGCAGACATGATATTTCGAATGAGGAAGAAATGTGATCTATGTGACTTTCTGTGATAAAAATGATATGTACTGTACAGTATTTCATCCGCAATTACATCCAATATTCACCTTGTGGTTTCCAGTCAAACTGTGCTGTTATTAAAGAACAATGATCGTATATCCATGTCCTGTATTATGTATGTGCTTTGTATGCAAGCTGATTAATTGATAATACATCGAATTAGAGAAAATATATCTGTATGTGATTCACTTTGATTAACTGCATCTTACTTTTATGTTTTCTTATCAATTATTGAGATGAATTATTCTTTATTTTGGATTTTCCTTTTCAACATTTAGAATTTTTTGTCTTCACATGATAATTTCATCATCATTATTTCTTGCTTTGCATCGTCATCTATATGCTTTTCAATAAAATTAATTTCAAAAGTTAAGTTCTGGAGTGTCTCTGTTTCGAATTACCCTCGCTGCTGTTTCTAGGTAATGTTGTAACAGCAGCACCTATGTCACCCATTTTGGGTGTATTTTCAAAGTATATTCTTTCTCTTGAAGTGCAGAATCACTGACTAAATGTGAAACAAAAAGAGGAACCTTGAGTTTGCGGTTATATTTGACAACTTTTCCTTCACAGCACAAGACGTGACCACCCTCATTCAGGGTAAGTATCCTAAAATTTACTGTAATGGCTCTGTATATTTTGGTATTACCTACCTAGCACATAATTGTTGTCCATATTAAATATGTATTCATCGATATAACAGCATAGTTACTTTACGTAATTAATCACTTTGAGAAAATATTAATGTAAAAATTGATAAAGCTTAAGAATTTGGAATGAAAAAACAAGAATTTGGAATGAAAAAACAAGAATATGGAATATCAACCACTCTTTCAAAAAGAGGCCAGAGTTAGGTCAGTGGGCGTAACACTACTGTTTCTAGGTAATGCTGTAACAGCAGCACCTATGGCTACCAGTTTGCATGAATTCAAAGTGTATTCTTGCTCTTGAAGTGCAGAATCACTGACTGAACGTGAAACAAAAGAGGAACCTTGAGTTTGCTGTTATATGTGACAACTTTTCCTCCACAGCCCAAAACAGCACAAGACATGACCACCATCATTCAGGGTAAGTATCCTAAAATTGACTCTAATGGCTCTGTATATTTTGGGATTACCTACCTAGTACATATTTGTTCTCCATATTAAATATTTATTCATCAATATAAGGAATTATTCATTTCAATATAAGACATTGCTTTTTAAAATCATACATTTTGAAGGGTTGGAGACATCTGTTTTTACTTAGATTAAATTTGCCAATTTTTGTTTTCTGCCATTTTTCCCAGAAGAAACTACAATGGAGTCCTACTCAACAGTGAGCGGTGGACTTGTGGAAACCACCGATGATGTGGTGTATCTTTGTGATGAGATGTTTAACTTTGAAACAATCAGTGGCGTCTCCCAAATTTTGATCTTCATCTTCAGTGTCACAGGCAACTGTCTTCTCCTTCTTGTTCTCGTCACGCAAGAGAACCTGAGAAATGTTACTAATCTATTCGTCCTGAACCTGGCCTGCTCTGATTTGATCTTCACTGTCACGCTCCCATTCTGGGCCGTCCATCAGCTGCACCACTGGATCTTTGGTGAGTTTACCTGTAAGCTGATGATTGCGGCTTACATTGTTGGTTTGTACAGCAGCATCATTCTACTGACTGCCATGACTGTGGATCGGTTCATAATAGTGGTGCTGCACAACATGCCGAGCTACTCAGTAAGGAGGCAGAGGTTTGCAATTGTAGCCTGTGTAGCTGCCTGGGTCATCAGCACGGCCGCGTCCTTGAGTGATGCTATCAAAGTGAAGGTGGAAGACAGTGGCGGTATTTCCTTTTGTGAGGTTCTCTCTGATGAACATGATGTCAAGCTTGGCTATTATCTCCAGGTGTCACTGCTCTTCTTCCTCCCATTGGCCATCATTGTTTTCTGCTATTCTGCCATCCTCAAGACAGTTTTGCAGGCCTCAAACAGAAAAACGTCCAGGACTGTAGTGCTGGTGTTATGTATTGTCGCCGCCTTCTTCATCTGCTGGGGACCTCACAGTATTTTGCTTTTCATCGGAACTCTGTACGAACCCAAAGACTGCAATGCACAGGAACGCTTGGAGATTGCCTTTTCTATTTGCCACATACTTGCTTATTCTCACTGCTGTATGAACCCTCTGCTGTATATGCACTCAAAAAAGATGCGAAAACATCTTTTGGATTTTTTATGCTGTGAGAAAGCCAAGAAGAAGAAAAGGGAAAGAGCAACTGGCCAGAGCACTCAGATCGTAGCTTCTGTGGCAGAAAACTCTGCTGTTACGTTTGAACTACACAGCAAATAGATGAATGAAACCTGTAAGTGCTTCTATGTCATATAGTTTGTATTTATTTAACCCCACCTATGTTTGCACATTTCCTTACAAATATGAGAGGCTCTTTTTGGACGTAAATATATTTTATAAATGTACCAAGTAAATTATTATATTTGTTAAAAGAGAAATCTTGTTAGTAAAGGATGTCAGTGTGTATGATGGTGTGTAAATATGCTTTTACTGTAACATGCTCGAATAAAATGAAGCTGGAATCTATATGACTTTTTTCACTTCTGTTTTCCACCTATTGCATTGAAATGTCATGAGAGGGTGGATTTTAAATTCTGCTGTGCAAGTACTTCTACTTGGTCAAAGTGACAGAGAGAGTGAACTGTCTGGCAGTATCATATTATATACATGCCCAATATTAAAACGATACCCAAGGCAACGTTTTGCTGATGTTTCTATGTCTTTATTTTACGTAATTAATCACTTTGGGAAATTATTAATGCAAAAATTGAGAAAGCTTAAGAATTTGGAATGAAAAAACAAGAATTTGGAATGAAAAAACAAGAATATGGAATATCAATAGTGCTCAACAAAAGCAAAGTTATAATCCTTCACTTCTACAAGCACGTTGTGGGTTGGAGAAATCTTTTGTCTTTTCATTTAAGCTTTGCCCTGTTTTTGTACATTCAAAATACAAATTATTTTATTGCTATGTAACAGCTAGTCAGTATCTTTAGACTTTTTTCCATATCCTCGGTTTCCCATTACTCTCTTCCATCAACATTGGTCTGCATTACATACAGGATATTTGTTTATTAATTTATTACTTCATAGAGAGTTGTGCAAAAATGTTAAATGTCTTCCTGCCCTTTTAAGTCGCCACAGACACCACAACTCTGTTTTACTGCGACATACAGATAGCTTCCCTGGCAGCGATAGGCTTAGTCAGCATTATGTGAACTTGTTTCACAAGGGGTTCAATGTAACCGACGTTGTTATAGGCCTATATGTAAATGTCCCTCACTCCATCTTTAAGCTTCAAAGTGTAGACCCACAAACAAATTGAATAAGCTAATCATGTGCTATTGCTTGATCTTGGAAATAGCACTGGGTAAGTTCCCACTGTAGGTAAGCTTTTTAGCAGGATAAGCTAATGGTTGCAGCCAAACCTAGTATTTGATCCACCCTTACAGTATTCCTCTTGTGTTTTTGCTTTTGAGTGAACCAAGAAAAGACAGCATCCAAACTAAATCCAATCCAAACTTTGACAGACATGCCTTTCCTGGAAACAGTTGCTAAGCTACGATTGGACAGTCACTATTTGGGGAAGGAACATAGTCAACAGTTACTTGCAACAACAGTAACAGAGCAGGCAGAAACGAAAATAAAGATAATCATGCGGGGAGAGAATTTCTCTTCTAGATTGCATCAGAAATAAAACAACTGGCGCGTAATGAAAGACAACACAGAGATATTTTGTGGTTATTGCAAAATTGGCTTTTAAGAAAGATGAAGCGGAGTGACTCCATCAAATATGTCAAAAGCTGCTACTACATGCAGGTAAACACGAACATAGTGCATCCTAAACGTGTTTCACCCCTATTGTAAAGTCCTTTTTCATAAACTATTGGATTCTTCCCAAAGCAAAAAGTATTTAACAAGAAAGATTACTACATAACTACTTGTTATGGCCTACTTAATGGTCTAGGGGTACGAAGCCAGTAACATAACTCTTAGAAAGTCCCTTGACAAAAGTTGACACTAAATTGAAAGGCAGCTGGAAGACTGAGCACGATAAGTAACATTTATTGATCACAAACTGATTAACAGAAATAAACCCAACTTAAATGGCAGCATGGACGTCAGGGTCTCTAAGGCCAAAATAATAAACAAAACCCCAACACAATCTAGAAAATAAGAAATACAACTTTCCTACAGAAACAAACCAAAACACAATACTGAGCTCCCTAGCTGACTAGAAAACAGGAGAAAACAGAAATAACAAGTTAAATGGCACAGAACCCCTACCCAGCTTCCCCAAAAGGACCCAGATCGGTTACTAACAAACCTCCCCACCAACTAACCAGCCAAAATCGAGGGTAATGACATAAACACAGGTTCCACAGTATCATTGATCACGACAGCAGCAAACAACCAGCTCACAGGCCAAGAGCAAAAGAGAGGGCAGAAGCACTGGATCCAGAGGTTGATATGCAGCTCCACTGACGGCCTGATGACATTGAGGTGTGGTTGCTTTAGGCACTGAAAGGGGGGCATGGTAAACCTGAAACACACAGAGAGTCCACTCTCTTTCAATAAAGAGGCCAGAGTTAGGTCAGTGGGCGTAACACTACTGTTTCTAGGTAATGCTGTAACAGCAGCACCTATGGCTACCAGTTTGCATGAATTCAAAGTGTATTCTTGCTCTTGAAGTGCAGAATCACTGACTGAACGTGAAACAAAAGAGGAACCTTGAGTTTGCTGTTATATGTGACAACTTTTCCTCCACAGCCCAAAACAGCACAAGACATGACCACCATCATTCAGGGTAAGTATCCTAAAATTGACTCTAATGGCTCTGTATATTTTGGGATTACCTACCTAGTACATATTTGTTCTCCATATTAAATGTTTATTCATCAATGTAAGGAATTATTAATTTCAATATAGAAATTGCTTTTTAAAATCATGAATTTTCAAGCGTTGTAGACATCTGTTTTTACGTAATTAGAGTTTGCCAATTTTCTATTTTATGCCATGTTTCCCAGAAGAAACTACACTGGAGTCCTACTCAACAGTGAGCGGTGGACTTGTGGAAACCACCGATGATGTGGTGTATCCTTGTGATGAGATGTTTAACTTTGAAACAATCAGTGGTGTCTCCCAAATTTTGATCTTCATCTTCAGTGTCACAGGCAACTGTCTTCTCCTTCTTGTTCTCGTCACGCAAGAGAACCTGAGAAATGTTACTAATCTATTCGTCCTGAACCTGGCCTGCTCTGATTTGATCTTCACTGTCACGCTCCCATTCTGGGCCGTCCATCAGCTGCACCACTGGATCTTTGGTGAGTTTACCTGTAAGCTGATGACTGCGGCTTACATTGTTGGTTTGTACAGCAGCATCATTCTACTGACTGCCATGACTGTGGATCGGTTCACAATAGTGGTGCTGCACAACATGCCGAGCTACTCAGTAAGGAGGCAGAGGTTTGCAATTGTAGCCTGTGTAGCTGCCTGGGTCATCAGCACGGCTGCGTCCTTGAGTGATGCTATCAAAATGAAGGTGGAAGAGAGTGGCGGTGCTTTCCTTTGTGAGGATCTCTCTGATGAACATGATGTCAAGCTTGGCTATTATCTCCAGGTGTCACTGCTCTTCTTCCTCCCATTGGCCATCATTGTTTTCTGCTATTCTGCCATCCTCAAGACAGTTTTGCAGGCCTCAAACAGAAAAACGTCCAGGACTGTAGTGCTGGTGTTATGTATTGTCGCCGCCTTCTTCATCTGCTGGGGACCTCACAGTATTTTGCTTTTCATCGGAACTCTGTACGAACCCAAAGACTGCAATGCACAGGAACGCTTGGAGATTGCCTATTCTATTTGCCACATGCTTGCTTATTCTCACTGCTGTATGAACCCTCTGCTGTATATGCACTCACAAAAGACGCGAAGACATCTTTTGGATTTGTTATGCTGTGAGAAAGCCAAGAATAAGAAAAGGGAAAGAGCAACTGGCCAGAGCACTCAGATCGTAGCTTTTGTGGCAAAAAAACCTCTGCTGTTACGTTTGAACTACACAGCAAATAGATGAATGAAACCTGAAAGTGCTTTCACATCATATAGTTTGTATTTATTTAACCCCACCTATGTTTGCACATTTCCTTACAAATATGAGAGGGTCTTTTTGTATGTAAATATATTTTATAAATGTACCAAGTAAATTATTATATTTGTTAAAAGAGAAATCTTGTTAGTAAAGGATGTCAGTGTGTATGATGGTGTGTAAATATGCTTTTACTGTAACATGCTTGAATAAAATGAAGCTGGAATCTATATGTCTTTTTTCACTTCTGTTTTCCACCTATTGCATTGAAATGTCATGAGAGGCTGGATTTTAAATTCTGCTGTGCAAGTACTTCTCCTTGGTCAAAGTGACAGAGAGAGTGAACTGTCTGGCAGTATCATATTATATACATGCCCAATATTAAAACGATACCCATGGCAACGTTTTGCTGATGCTTCAATCTTTTGATGTAACAGCATAATTATTTTACGTAATTAATCACTTTGGTAAATTATTAATGTAGAAATTGAGAAAGCTTAAGAATTTGGAATGAAAAAACAAGAATTTGGAATATCAATAGTGCTCAACAAAAGCAAAGACATAATCCTTCACTTCTACAAGCACGTTGTGGGTTGGAGAAATCTTTTGTCTTTTCATTTAAGCTTTGCCCTGTTTTTGTACATTCAAAATACAAATTATTTTATTGCTATGTAACAGCTAGTCAGTATCTTTAGACTTTTTTCCATATCCTCGGTTTCCCATTACTCTCTTCCATCAACATTGGTCTGCATTACATACAGGATATTTGTTTATTAATTTATTACTTCATAGAGAGTTGTGCAAAAATGTTAAATGTCTTCCTGCCCTTTTAAGTCGCCACAGACACCACAACTCTGTTTTACTGCGACATACAGATAGCTTCCCTGGCAGCGATAGGCTTAGTCAGCATTATGTGAACTTGTTTCACAAGGGGTTCAATGTAACCGACGTTGTTATAGGCCTATATGTAAATGTCCCTCACTCCATCTTTAAGCTTCAAAGTGTAGACCCACAAACAAATTGAATAAGCTAATCATGTGCTATTGCTTGATCTTGGAAATAGCACTGGGTAAGTTCCCACTGTAGGTAAGCTTTTTAGCAGGATAAGCTAATGGTTGCAGCCAAACCTAGTATTTGATCCACCCTTACAGTATTCCTCTTGTGTTTTTGCTTTTGAGTGAACCAAGAAAAGACAGCATCCAAACTAAATCCAATCCAAACTTTGACAGACATGCCTTTCCTGGAAACAGTTGCTAAGCTACGATTGGACAGTCACTATTTGGGGAAGGAACATAGTCAACAGTTACTTGCAACAACAGTAACAGAGCAGGTAGAAACGAAAATAAAGATAATTATGCGGGGGAGAGAATTTCTCTTCTAGATTGCATCAGAAATAAAACAACTGGCGCGTAATGAAAGACAACACAGAGATATTTTGAGGTTATTGCAAAATTGGCTTTTAAGAAAGATGAAGCGGAGTGACTCCATCAAATATGTCAAAAGCTGCTACTACATGCAGGTAAACACGAACATAGTGCATCCTAAACGTGTTTCACCCCTATTGTAAAGTCCTTTTTCATAAACTATTGGATTCTTCCCAAAGCAAAAAATATTTAACAAGTAAGATTACTACATAACTACTTGTTATGGCCTACTTAATGGTCTAGGGGTACGAAGCCAGTAACATAACTCTTTGAAAGTCCCTTGACAAAAGTTGACACTAAATGAAAGGCAGCTGGAAGACTTGAGCACAATAAGTAACATTTATTGATCACAAACTGATTAACAGAAATAAACCCAACTTAAATGGCAGCATGGACGTCAGGGTCTCTAAGGCCAAAATAATAAACAAAACCCCAACACAATCTAGAAAATGAGAAATACAACTTTCCTACAGAAACAAACCAAAACACAATACTGAGCTCCCTAGCTGACTAGAAAACAGGAGAAAACAGAAACAACAACTTAAATGGCACAGAACCCCTACCCAGCTTCCCCAAAAGGACCCAGACCGGTTACTAACAAACCTCCCCACCAACTAACCAGCCAAAATCGAGGGTAATGACATAAACACAGGTTCCACAGTATCATTGATCACGACAGCAGCTGGATCCAGAGGTTGATATGCAGCTCCACTGACGGCCTGATGACATTGAGGTGTGGTTGCTTTAGGCACTGAAAGGGGGGCATGGTAAACCTGAAACACACAGAGAGTCCACTCTCTTTCAATAAAGAGGCCAGAGTTAGGTCAGTGGGCGTAACACTACTGTTTCTAGGTAATGCTGTAACAGCAGCACCTATGGCTACCAGTTTGCATGAATTCAAAGTGTATTCTTGCTCTTGAAGTGCAGAATCACTGACTGAACGTGAAACAAAAGAGGAACCTTGAGTTTGCTGTTATATGTGACAACTTTTCCTCCACAGCCCAAAACAGCACAAGACATGACCACCATCATTCAGGGTAAGTATCCTAAAATTGACTCTAATGGCTCTGTATATTTTGGGATTACCTACCTAGTACATATTTGTTCTCCATATTAAATGTTTATTCATCAATATAAGGAATTATTCATTTCAATACAGTAATTGCTTTTTAAAATCATGAATTTTGTACGGTTGTAGACATCTACTTTTCTTAATTACAATTTGCCAATTTTCTATTTTATGCCATGTTTCCCAGAAGAAACTACAATGGAGTCCTACTCAACAGTGAGCGGTGGACTTGTGGAAACCACCGATGATGTGGTGTATCCTTGTGATGAGATGTTTAACTTTGAAACAATCAGTGGCGTCTCCCAAATTTTGATCTTCATCTTCAGTGTCACAGGCAACTGTCTTCTCCTTCTTGTTCTCGTCACGCAAGAGAACCTGAGAAATGTTACTAATCTATTCGTCCTGAACCTGGCCTGCTCTGATTTGATCTTCACTGTCACGCTCCCATTCTGGGCCGTCCATCAGCTGCACCACTGGATCTTTGGTGAGTTTACCTGTAAGCTGATGACTGCGGCTTACATTGTTGGTTTGTACAGCAGCATCATTCTACTGACTGCCATGACTGTGGATCGGTTCACAATAGTGGTGCTGCACAACATGCCGAGCTACTCAGTAAGGAGGCAGAGGTTTGCAATTGTAGCCTGTGTAGCTGCCTGGGTCATCAGCACGGCTGCGTCCTTGAGTGATGCTATCAAAATGAAGGTGGAAGAGAGTGGCGGTATTTCCTTTTGTGAGGATCTCTCTGATGAACATGATGTCAAGCTTGGCTATTATCTCCAGGTGTCACTGCTCTTCTTCCTCCCATTGGCCATCATTGTTTTCTGCTATTCTGCCATCCTCAAGACAGTTTTGCAGGCCTCAAACAGAAAAAGGTCCAGGACTGTAGTGCTGGTGTTATGTATTGTCGCCGCCTTCTTCATCTGCTGGGGACCTCACAGTATTTTGCTTTTCATCGGAACTCTGTACGAACCCAAAGACTGCAATGCACAGGAACGCTTGGAGATTGCCTATTCTATTTGCCAAGTACTTGCTTATTCTCACTGCTGTATGAACCCTCTGCTGTATATGCACTCACAAAAGATGCGAAGACATCTTTTGGATTTTTTATGCTGTGAGAAAGCCAAGAAGAAGAAAAGGGAAAGAGCAACTGGCCAGAGCACTCAGATCGTAGCTTTTGTGGCAGAAAACTCTGCTGTTACGTTTGAACTACACAGCAAATAGATGAATGAAACCTGAAAGTGCTTTCACATCATATAGTTTGTATTTATTTAACCCCACCTATGTTTGCACATTTCCTTACTAATATGAGAGGGTCTTTTTGTATGTAAATATATTTTAGAAATGTACCAAGTAAATTATTATATTTGTAAAAAAAAATCTTGTTAGTAAAGGATGTCAGTGTGTATGATGGTGTGTAAATATGCTTTTACTGTAACATGCTCGAATAAAATGAAGCTGGAATCTATATGTTTTTTTTCACTTCTGTTTTCCACCTATTGCATTGAAATGTCATGAGAGGGTGGATTTTAAATTCTGCTGTGCAAGTACTTCTACTTGGTCAAAGTGACAGAGAGAGTGAACTGTCTGGCAGTATCATATTATATACATGCCCAATATTAAAACGATACCCAAGGCAATGTTTTGCTGATGTTTCTATCTTTTGATGTAACAGAATAGTTACTTTACGTAATTAATCACTTTGGGAAATTATTAATGTAGAAATTGAGAAAGCTTAAGAATTTGGAATGAAAAAACAAGAATATGGAATGAAAAACAAGAACATTGTCACAGTTCTTCCTCCATACTGTCAGTAGCTCCATACTCCCTGTCACTCTGTCTCACTCACCTAATTGGCTCACTCTGTTCACCTGCCTGTCACTCTCTCTCAGTTCACTCTGGCCACTCGTTGTATTCATGCTACACTTTCCAGCAATTTCCCGTGGACTGATTTCCTGTTGCCAACCCTGCCTGTCTGGACTTCCCTGCCTTGCCTGTGCCCCGGTCAACGTCTCAGCCTTCTGTCCCAGACCACGTGATTAGCCTCCGCTTCCTCTGGTTTCCGTCTGCCTGATCCCTTGCCTGTTTCCCACTGTGAGTCATATCCTGCCTGTCTGTCTGCTGTGTTCTCAGCTTCAAATAAAGCTCCAGAACTTTATCTGTCTCCTCGTCGTACTGCTCTTGGGTCCACACACCAACCGTGACAAACATGGAATATCAATAGTGCTCAACAAAAGCAAAGACATAATCCTTCACTTCTACAAGCACGTTGTGGGTTGGAGAAATCTTTTGTCTTTTCATTTAAGCTTTGCCCTGTTTTTGTACATTCAAAATACAAATTATTTTATTGCTATGTAACAGCTAGTCAGTATCTTTTGACTTTTTTCCATATCCTCGGTTTCCCATTACTCTCTTCCATCAACATTGGTCTGCATTACATACAGGATATTTGTTTATTAAATGTATTACTTCATAGAGAGTTGTGCAAAAATGTTAAATGTCTTCCTGCCCTTTTAAGTCGCCACAGACACCACAACTCTGTTTTACTGCGACATACAGATAGCTTCCCTGGCAGCGATAGGCTTAGTCAGCATTATGTGAACTTGTTTCACAAGGGGTTCAATGTAACCGACGTTGTTATAGGCCTATATGTAAATGTCCCTCACTCCATCTTTAAGCTTCAAAGTGTAGACCCACAAACAAATTGAATAAGCTAATCATGTGCTATTGCTTGATCTTGGAAATAGCACTGGGTAAGTTCCCACTGTAGGTAAGCTTTTTAGCAGGATAAGCTAATGGTTGCAGCCAAACCTAGTATTTGATCCACCCTTACAGTATTCCTCTTGTGTTTTTGCTTTTGAGTGAACCAAGAAAAGACAGCATCCAAACTAAATCCAATCCAAACTTTGACAGACATGCCTTTCCTGGATACAGTTGCTAAGCTACGATTGGACAGTCACTATTTGGGGAAGGAACATAGTCAACAGTTACTTGCAACAACAGTAACAGAGCAGGCAGAAACGAAAATAAAGATAATCATGCGGGGGAGAGAATTTCTCTTCTAGATTGCATCAGAAATAAAACAACTGGCGCGTAATGAAAGACAACACAGAGATATTTTGAGGTTATTGCAAAATTGGCTTTTAAGAAAGATGAAGCGGAGTGACTCCATCAAATATGTCAAAAGCTGCTACTACATGCAGGTAAACACGAACATAGTGCATCCTAAACGTGTTTCACCCCTATTGTAAAGTCCTTTTTCATAAACTATTGGATTCTTCCCAAAGCAAAAAATATTTAACAAGTAAGATTACTACATAACTACTTGTTACGGCCTACTTAATGGTTTAGGGGTACGAAGGTTGACACTAAATGAAAGGCAGCTGGAAGACTTGAGCACAATAAGTAACATTTATTGATCACAAACTGATTAACAGAAATAAACCCAACTTAAATGGCAGCATGGACGTCAGGGTCTCTAAGGCCAAAATAATAAACAAAACCCCAACACAATCTAGAAAATAAGAAATACAACTTTCCTACAGAAACAAACCAAAACACAAAACTGAGCTCCCTAGCTGACTAGAAAACAGGAGAAAACAGAAACAACAACTTAAATGGCACAGAACCCCTACCCAGCTTCCCCAAAAGGACCCAGATCGGTTACTAACAAACCTCCCCACCAACTAACCAGCCAAAATCGAGGGTAATGACATAAACACAGGTTCCACAGTATCATTGATCACGACAGCAGCTGGATCCAGAGGTTGATATGCAGCTCCACTGGCCTGATGACATTGAGGTGTGGTTGCTTTAGGCACTGAAAGGGGGGCATGGTAAACCTGAAACACACAGAGAGTCCACTCTCTTTCAAAAAGAGGCCAGAGTTAGGTCAGTGGGCGTAACACTACTGTTTCTAGGTAATGTTGTAACAGCAGCACCTATGGCTACCAGTTCGTGTGAAGGAATTTAGTAAACAGTCACTTGCAACAACAGAAACAGAAAGCAGGTAGAAATGAAAATACTGATAAATCATGTGGGGGAGTGAATTTAGTGAATTTTTTTGTAGATCGCATCAGAAATAAACAAACTGGCACGTAGTGAAAGACAACAGATAGCACCTACAGAGATGTTTTGTGGTCATTGCTAAAAAGCTGTAGCAAACGTTTTCAATTGTAGTAAAATCAACACTTACGATCACATTGTTAGATGATTTTACTGCACTGAACGAATCAACCCACAAGATGGCAACAAAAATAATTGTTTAATGTTAAATAATGTTTTTTGCTTAATATTGATTTTGATCTCATGCTTTGATGTCAATGTGATGATTGTTGATCACACAGGGAAGTACAGGAAGAACAATTTCACTTGTAACGCCATGTAACTGATACAATGATTACGTATACAATGTGATATCTTTAATTTAATTAAACTATGACTAGAGCTCTTTTAAAGCACTTATAAAGCATTTATATCTGACGTTACTGTATGTTTTGTTGTTGATTAGATAACATTTGTTGGGCAATTTAGCCTTAGTTTTGACTAATTTTGATCTATTACACACAAATTGCTTATTGCTCCTTCTTCATTTATGTCAATGTTTATGTTTTTGTGACCAAAAATAAAAGATTAGGCATTTATTTAAAATAAATTGAATTCAAGGACATTGTTTTTGTTAACAAAGTGTATCTTTTTGCTAACAAAGTATATGTCAAACAGTATTACCTGCATATCAGATTTTAAATTTCTGTCCACACCTGTTTAGTCTCTGTCTTCATTATGTGCAATGTGCCTTGTGCGCCCACTTTAACTGCAAATAAAGCAATTCTATACCTTTGTAATTTATTCCCTCTTCCTCTCTTTTTTTACACATCGGCCCGGCCAATATGTTACAGGAAATGTTTCCCTCTGGAGTGACCTTGTCAATGTGACACAGAATAAACAAATTAGCTCCGAGCAGCAGGATCAATAAAATGTAACAGACTGCATATTTGTGATTAAAATCGTAGCCAGTCAAGTATGTCTAACTCCACAGTCCATGTGCTTTTGGTTGCGTTTCTTTAAAATGACGTGTGCCATAAATTCCAACAGTTTAAGTAATTTAACTCAATTATTTCACAAACCTTTTTTTTTTTTTTTTTTTTGTTCCTCTTCTGTGGTCCAAATCTTTTAACTCTGTTCTATGTAATGTGTTTCTCCAGAGCCCTGTCAGTGTACTTGAACATGGTTGAGTAGCTCGGGCCTGATGGCTCCACGGGGGGTCCGGAAAAGAGTGTATAGGGACAGCTCAGTGGGCCACTGTAACAGCACTCCTATCTGTCTCAGGGGGTAGATTAAGCTTAATTAACTAAACCATCCAGCACGCTTGGATGAATGGATACAAGTCAAGGGCAGAGCAGTCACGGGTGTGCTCACACATTCTCTGGCAGGCATCGGAGAGCATTCTGTGCCGAATATTATCATATATGAGAGTGTGTGCAATAGCAGCGATAAATTGGATTCTGTGGTTGTAATAAAGTTGTGCATGCAAGTCACTAATATTATCCTGTGTTAAGTCTTCATGCAGTCAAAATACCAGTGACGTCTGAATGATGCAGTTTGGGGAACAACCTTCGCACAATCTTGCATAAGTTCCTCATGTCTAAACTATGAGTGTTTCTGAGAAGTGATCAAACCCCCGACAGATCGCATCTTACCTTGCTGTGGAGTGTCAGCTGTCAGGAGGGAAAAGGACTCAAGATGTGGTTTTTTTCAGATTTTTCTTTTTTATATGCAAAAAAAAACTATTGCAGGAAGTTTATTATAATAATTAATACAATCAAAAACCACAGATAAAAAAACAACAGCATCTAGAGCAACACAAAAGAAAACACACCAGATGGAGATAAAATAGAAAAAGGCAATCTAAGGCATCCTATTTCATATCTTCAAGTCACTACAATCTCTTTTCCCGGATCATTTTCTTAGCAAATGATGTTGTTGTTCCATCCCGTTTTTAGCCACAAGCTAAACAGCTGCTGTTGTTTTCTTATAGTCTCTGCTCCTGGCACTCCCTGGCCCGAACGTTCACTCCCTGCTCTTCATTTCTCCAGGGCACCTCACCCTCCTTTTTTTCACATTGATATCTCCCCTTTAATTCCAGTTATCTATAACGATAATTACTCCAACCATATGTGAATTTAATTGATGCCTTGAAATTGTGAAAATGTGTGTGTATTTTGTGCATATTGCTAATAAAGTCTTATTGCCTGTTAATCTGGACTGTCAGGAAAATGCGTGCACATCGGTTAAGTGTGTCAGCCTTATCGCTACAAACAACTGTTTCAGTGAACAAATATGGATGACTTAATCCTTGTACGACATACACTGGCATGTATGACATTTCGCTAATGCACAATCATCCTGATTGAATTTGTCATGGGAATAAAATGTTTGAAAAAAGGATTAGATTTATTGTTTAACTCACAATGAACAAACACATCTTTGCTTTGCTCAATTATGAATCCAGGAGGGTGACACGTGTTGGAGTACATTCTTAAAAGTAGAAGTAACCCACCTCTCCTCCTGCATCTTGGCCATATTTTGCCAATGCAGTGCTACATTTCTCCACTAGAGGGGACATGGGTATTGGCTTCATGCTGTTTGCTTCATTATTACTGGACCACATTAATGATAACAATATACAGCCACAAAGAAGTAAGACACAGATGTACTCTCTTATAGTTTGACAGAAAGATCAATACCAGTGATCCCTAAAGAGCTGCACTGCTTTGAATACATTTTCATTTTAGTTTGAGAAGATCAGCAACTTTTTTGACTGCATGTGTTTTCAAACAAAAATATTCACCACAAAGAACAAATGCAGCCTGTCTCTGCATTTCCCACACCATCATATCTGTATATTTTAGGGTCGCTCTCCTCTACTTACCTGCTGTTGTCAGATAGGAAAAAACACAGTGATTAACAACGATGGAGACTTAATTAACAAATCAAACATCTGGATATTCAGACTAAACCTACTGCAAAGGCTTAGCTGCCTCTTGTAAGACTGGCCATTTGATGTATCAAACAGTGCGTCCTGATGTTTCTTGCTAAATGTTTCCCATCTGGCTGTTTTTGTATCTTCACTTCTTTGTTTTTTTCTTCTTTTACAGCATCTCTCGCTTTGAAACTTACACTTTTACTTTTTCTCGTTTACTAGAATTTCATGTGTCTTTTTTTGCTACTTTGTGGCATTGTGGACAATGACTGAAGAAGGATTGTCGACGAGGACAGGGCCCTTGAGACAACATGACATTACACTAGAAACATGACTTGGGAATAATAATTTATGTTTCAAACAATTATACTTACGGCCTCAAATAAGAGGGAAAAGCCGAATTCCCCTGGTATTTTATTTCATTTTATTATGTGTTACCCTCACATCAGATGTTATGTTACTGTCCGCATTGGTCAAGGAATTACATTACATTTAGATGTTGGTGTAGGTTATTAAGAAACCATTATGAAGGGTCAAATTGCTGAATTTGCTTAATTATGATGAAGCAATTTATTCGAAAATAAAAAGTTACCTACCTGTACATGATAAAATACACACCAAATAAAAAAGGTATATTTTTAAAAAGACAACCCTGATTTAATTTTGGATATAATGAGCAAAAAGATATAAATTCAACATAACATTTTTGACAAGTACAGTTAAAGACAAATTAATGAAAAAAAAGTGTTGATAGGCAATATAAATCGGTTTGATAATAAGACACAAATCGTGACTCATCGTTAAACCGTATTCACTTGTAAGAAATTAACAGCAATTGTGTTAATGTTGTGGAACATTAAACAAACCAGTATAATCCTGAAACTCTGATGAAAAAATATATTTTTGTCCATGAATGTGTTGTGTGCTTGCTTGCAGTCTTAGCTTCATGTCCACCTCATGTAACTGCTATCATACGATCACCACTATTTCACCTCCTGATGCCTTTATTACATAAAAGGATTAAGATTGAGATTAACAAATCAATTCTCTAAATCCTCCAAAACATAACACAACACAACATAACACAACACAACACAACACAACACAACACAACATAACACAACATAACATAACATAACATAACATAACATAACATAACATAACATAACACAACATAACATTATGTAAGGGAATATATATTTTAATGTACATGTACAGTAACAGATTAGGTCATTAACATTATGAAACAGCTGTATTCCCAGGACATTTTTTTTATTAATTCCTTTAGCTTTTAAACTGTATATCAAAGAGTATAACCTCATTTACATTTCTGTCCACAACCTAACATAACCTCACCTCATAAAAAGTCACAAAACAGAGCACAAGCGTTTTAGTCCAAAGTGCTTTGCAGTGCTATAAATGAAAACATTTTTAACTTGGATGGTCCCGATGAGAAGTGGACCTCCAGACCTGGCACCGGCTCTTCAGTGCTCTACCCACTGAGCTAATATCCTACAGACCATGCTTTTTGGCTTACCCTTCCTTATCCTCAGGCTGCACCAGCTGCCGTCTACCTCCGACCACACTCCACGCCCCTGATATGTTGTCCTCTACCTGCTTCGTGCCTCCTCCTCCTCCTCCTCCTCCTCCTCCTCATCTGTAGGTGTTCTGTTTCCCCCCTTTTTTTTTGGCCACAACTTTCCAAAAGGTGAGCAGAAGTGATTTTCAATAGCACCGTGCATGACTAATGGTGGAAACATGTTAAAATCATCGCAGAAATGTCCTTGGGAAGACAAATGAATTTTCAGCAGAATAATTAACTTAATTAACAAATTTGCATGCATATTCATCAGGGCCATTGAAGTCTTTCCAGCTCAGCTTGATGAACGTTGCTGTGTAATAACCAGCTCATTTACATTCTGCCATCCACTGCCATTTGTGTGGATTACTGAGAAAAGGCAGTGTGTGTCTGTGTGTGTGTGTGTGTGTGTGTGTGTGTGTGTGTGTGTGTGTGTGTGTGTGTGTGTGTGTGTGTGTGTATGTGTGTGTGCTGTGTGTGTGTGTGTGATGTGTGTGATGATGCTAGGGTACACTGTATGTGCAGACACTTTTCTCTTTCCCGTAACATGTCACAGAGAAAGCTTGATGAATTGATTTGCGATACTGTTTGGTTGGCTATGCACCCCACTACTGGACCCAGCTGCCTCTCCTAACACACACACACACACACGGACACACACACGCCAACATAGAGGAAGCATTCATATGCACATATTCATGCACATATACCTTGCGTTAATGTGTGTGCTCTACACCCATATCTCCTTGCATCCCCCCCCTCTCCCCTCACCCCCTTCTCTCTGGTGGGCAGTTCTTGGCACCGATCCTGAGTCGTAAACCCTCCTGGGTTGCCAGACTGTGCGTTGTTAAAAAACGTGAGGCCCTCGGTACCCCCTCCCCGTCTCTGCAGGGCAATCTTTAAAGGCAGCAAGGTGTGACGGCACAGACTGGCAGCTTGGCAGCCATGCCCGAGGATACCAAGGCTCCGTCAGCCGTGAACGGGCACCATCACATGGGCTCGCCTAACTAATACGCTCGCCGTACATGTGCCTTTCTCATGCCTCATCTGTGCCAGTCAGAGACAAAGGAATTCATTAAGAAATTTCACATGGCGTTGAATGTTTCTTTGCTGGGATATAGTTAATTGGGAATTTCACACAAGCTAAGGTAACTGAGGGAGAGATTATCCAAATGAGTTCGGAAAAAGTTAATTACACTCACTTGGCTGTATGTGCCCCTTGATCTGGTTGGGCACGGAACAACGGGGAAAGTTATTTTACGGAAGCTCGTGCTGGTTATTTCTCTAACAATATGTTTCTCTTTCTCATTATGGAGTTTTTCCTCCAATTTAGGTGCCACTGAACAAGCTTAGAAAGAGACACCTACCGGCAGCAGCCTGTCAGAAAACCAGTATTATCATAGCAACATAAAAAGGAATGCAAGGCAAATGCTTTTACACCTTAAACATAATCAATATGGTGCGCTGTCCTGATATTTCGCAAGAGCAATTATCACATTTATTCATGAAGAAAAACAGGCACAAAAAAACAGCATCACCTGACACATAAAATCTTGTGATATTCAGCATACTTTCTTCCCTTTGCCTCTGTGATACTTTCTCCTACGCTTTTTCTGCAGACATATGTTTGACACTTGAAGCTGTTATCATTGCTGGAAGTGTGAAGGAGAATTGTTGCAGCTCTTGAGTGTTGTGACAGGAAAATGCTTTTCTGATACAGAATTGGCATTTTCAAGTCCTGTCTGATACAGCATTGTTTGTCTTCCATACTGATAACAGCCAAGCCAAGTTTGCAAATCAACTCTTCAACAGAAATGTTTTCATAGATTCTTTGGAGAATAAGTTGTGCAATAAAATAGTTTCCACACTTATCGGAAGACATATTGCATTTTTAATGGCATGTTTTACTCGTAAAAAGATGTCATTTATTGCGGCGTCTGACCCTCTTTGTTTTGAAGCTTCCACTGAAGCAAGACGGGTACAAAACACAAACGGACCATTAAACTGACCTTCAAACTGGGCCCTATGAAAATCAAACGGCTGTCAACACACTGATGGGGACATTTACAGGACTACAGCCCTCCAGTGCGAAAATATGAAAAATATACATCAGATGCTTGTTTTCATGAACATCCTTTTTGAAGTAACAACAACTATCACGGCTCGAGTGAATAAATCTATGAAAGCTTCGATGACAGAACATGAAAGGAGGGTTTTCATGGATGGAAACAGCAGACTCTCCCCTGCAGACTTGCTTTGTAGGCCTGCTGTTGTGATTGTTGCTTTTTCTATAATAGCTGCAGTACATTTTAAAACCTGTCATCTGATCCCCTGCTAAGCCACACACACACGTACACACACACATACACAGATTCATATCCGTGTCATAGAGGCATGTATGATGATAAAACGACACCTGGATTTGCCCCGACACTATCACGATCTTCTGTGAGTCAGTTCCACAAATATTAACAGAAAAAAGTATTCAACATTAGCTGCAAAACTTGGCCAAGCCTATCAACAAATAAAATCTTGTATGTATCCCTTCTTTTGAGGTAGAGGGGGTGGGGGTGGGGGTGGGGGGTTGGGGGTGTTTTTGACGATGGTACTGTTTGATGGTGCAATTGATGAGAAAGTTCTGAAGAAAGTCCCAAAGCCTCAGAGGAATTTGATTACCTCCATCCATTATCTGCACAGTGAGCAATCGCGAAGCTCACCATCTGTCATCCGTTTCATTTGCATCGTCAACACCTGCCCTGCCTGTTTATGCCTTCACATTTTTTATAAGCTGTCTTTCATGGCGGGGAAAAATGTTGACTTTTCCTTCTAAATACATTAATTCCACAAGTTCAAAGAACATATTGAACGCAAACAACTTGGTTTGTATCTGATAGAATATGGGGACTCTCTTTTTATTGCGGTAGGTTTAAGAATAAAAATACATTCAAGCTGCTTTCACAGCTTAGTGAACATTTAAGTGTTTCATTTCATGGACATATAGATAGATAGATAGATAGATAGATAGATAGATAGATAGATAGATAGATAGATAGATAGATAGATAGATAGATAGATAGATAGATAGATAGATAGATGGGATGGATGGATGGATGGGATGGATGGATGGATGGATGGATGGATGGATGGATGATAGATAGATAGATAGATAGATAGATAGATAGATAGATAGATAGATAGATAGATAGATAGATAGATAGATAGATAGATAGATAGATAGATAGATAGATAGATAACTCACTCAATTTCCTTATCCCACTCACACACACACCATCCTCCTGTTTGTTAGGAACGCATTGTGCTGCACACACTCCCTTCCTCCCTCCATCCCTTCCTCCCTCCATCCCTCCATCCCTCCATCCCTCCATCCATCCCGTCTCCCATATCCCCAGGTGGTGCCGACGGCTGCGGGGCCCATTAGCGACAGAATTCCTGCCTCCAGCAGGCCATGCGTGTCCCGAGTGACACATTTTTGGACCGACACCAAGAATCCAACCCTCCGCAGACAGCTCACTTCCCTATGCAGTCAACACAGTATGTGCATGGGTGTGTAATATGCGTGTGTTTGTGTGCGTGCGTGTGTGTATGTGTGTGTGCGTGTGTGAGGGGGAGAGAAAGAGAGAGAGAGAGAGAGAGAGAGAGAGAGAGAGGCCTTGCGAACACAGCATGAGTCCCACAGGAAATGCTTGAAAGGCAGTATGGGACAGATTGGTGATGGCGCAGAATGGACTAGAATACTAAAACGATACGCACAGATATTCTACAGCAGAGAGATCATACTTTGATCAGATGACTCTCCTGCCAGGTTGTTACAGTCATGACCTCCACAGAAATGTGCATCTGCATGTCTGACAACGTAAAACTGCAAAGAAGTACTCTCTTCTTCACAACAAAAAAACCCAAATTGAATTGGATTTTGCTGATACACATTGTTGTTTGTTGATGCTCTTTGCCAGCTGATGCTTGAGGACCACATTTTCTTAGGTTTTACAAACAAATCCTGCTTATAGAAGAGAACTACTTTAATATGAGATTTTTTATTAAACTTTGCATTAATTGCATTCAATGAAAGTACTGCAGTGGATACCTCATCTGAATTGAGTGATATTAGATGGTCGATCAAGATTCTTATTAATCATGAGGAGGAGTGATTATGAAACAATACGTTACGAGTTAAGAAAGAGCAGTAAGTCCTTTTAGTATAGATATTATGAATGGATTCTTTCTCCATACTAATAGATAGTTAATTATGTACCTAATGACTCCTCACAAAGCACTATATAATTAGTCTAGATGAGCTGAGAAAGTTCCTTCTTGTTCTTACATGTTTAATGTTGGTGATTTCTCATTTCCAAATGGGAACGGGGTGATGGTGGAAGAACATTAGTGTCAGTGAAGCATCAGAAAGGTATCTATCTATCTTTTCTTATCCTCTCTATCTATCTATCTATCTATCTATCTATCTATCTATCTATCTATCTATCTATCTATCTATCTATCTATCTATCTATCTATCTATCTATCTATCTATCTATCTATCTATCTATCTATCTATCTATCTATCTATCTATCTATCTATCTATCTACAAACTTGGACTTTCAAATTTGATAAAGGTGACAAAATACTGAAACAGACAAAATATATACATTACCCGACGGATGAATTAACTAATGTTTTGGGCTCAGTTAGACCCTAGAGAGGTTCAACTTGTTAGATTCCTTATGAACAAGCTTTTGTATTTACACATCATTTTTGGCCGGGTTGAAACTTGTCCTCTTTAAAAATCATGTTTATAAATGAAATATCTTAATATAAGTAAAAGTGATGAAGTAACAATGTTTCAAAGTAATGTTAAGTATGCTTTTTGATCTGTTGAGTAGGAGATCTTCAGGACCCCAAACAGAACATTAAGGTTCAACATAATCAAGTTGTTTATGTTCAATATGTTCTTTAAACTTGTGGAACTGTATTTTATTTAGAAGGTAAAGTAAACACTTCCCTTCCATGACATGTCAGTTTAGAACAAATATCTAAATACTTATGAATGCCTATATATTTAAGTTGCAAATATTTTTTGAACAAGAGTTTGTAAATAGTATTTACCAAGTTGTTCAACTCAAGTAATACTATCTATATATCTATACATCAAAACAGCTTGCCATCAAGCTGACAGTGTTGCAAAGCAACGAATACATTCTAGCCCTTGAGGCTAATGTATCATGCTAGCATACTGTGCAATATAAAAAAATCTGTGCAATCCACTGTGCAATACTAAAATTATTCGACCTGTTTATATAATGTTTTAGTTATTGTGGATTTTATAATTTTTTTTACTTATGTATTATTCTTTACTGTGTTATTACTTATTTATAATACTTCTTTTGATCTTGTTTTTTACATGTCTCTTGTTTGCACCATCCTCTCTGCTGCTGTAATCCTGCAAATGACCCTGCTGTGGGACTAATAAAGGCGTATCTTATTTTATCTCTTATCTTACTAGTGTTGAAAAATGTTCAGTTCTCGCTGAAGAAAAGGAAACCAGTGTTGATGCATCTACCCAACCGTTTCGTCATACAAACTCGTTTAGCCTTCTGCTTAGTTTTTTCTCACTGCAAAGCATCTTTACAGCCAGTTGTTGTACCCATGGATGTGTAAAGAGAACTGGATACAACGTTGGAGGCGGGGCCCTGTTGCCTTGGCACATGAAGCCAAAAAAGTTTGGCTTCTTAATTACCTTGTTAATCCGCAGTGATTCTGCATCAATGGGCCCAGGGAGCAAGCACACAAGTGTTTCCTTTAACTCCGCCTCCGAGCCGCTTGCTCTCCTCATTTCCGCCCATTCTCATTCTCAGGGTGCCAAATACAGACTCTTTGTCACGCCCCCTCAGCGCCTGACACTGAAGCACCGGGCCTTTGTGTTATGACAATTTCAATACTTTCCAGTCATTATTAGGCACTCAGAGAAAACGTCTGGGAGTGTGATGACGTAGTAAAAGACTGAAAAAACAAACACAGGACAGTCAACAAGAAGATGGATGTTTGTGTCTCAGAGTGCTGTTGAGTTATCATGAAGTCAGGTGTTTTTCCTTATTATTATATTACTTCCCAACAACCGTAATGGAGCATCATTTTTTTAGCCACTGTTAGTTAGAAAGTGACACCAAAAGTCCTGACCAGGCGTCAGTATGTAACTAGCTTGGTGTTGGGAATGGTAGAAGATGATTAACTCTGGATTCAGTTATTATTGAATAAAAATAAAAATAAAAATCAATAAAAAAGTTATTTGCCAATGGGAAAAGTATTTCTTGGCTCCATGGCTTTACAGACCCCGAAATTTGAATACCACTATTTGGCCACTATCTGAAATTGGCTTCAAAGCTCGATCTCTGCTGCTTCAAATGAATGGCATTCTTTTATGCCGAGGAAAATTGGCCTTGATTTGGCTATTAGTGAATTTTACAACTTTTAAGACCTATTTCCTTCCATTTCTCAATACAGCAATCACTTATTGTCCACTAAATTGTGGTCACTCGAGCTAACTAGTGAGCTAACTAGTGAGCTAACTAGTGAGCTAACTAGTGAGCTACTGTAGAGAGAAATGTAGCTAGCATCGATTATTCCAAGCTAACTAGATGGGCTATTAAGCTATCAAGCTACCAGACAAAGGAGTGTCAAATTCATCCATGACGTAAAACTCTTAATTGTTTGCTCAATGAAAAATGTTTTTTCATGTTCAACATACTCTCCAAACTTGTGGAATATTTAGATTTTATACATCGCACACCACGATGCAGTCATATTACACGTTCATATTCACAGTCGGGGGAATGTATACCACTTCACCCAGTAGCACCAGCGTGCCTCTCAAAGTGCCCTGAAATAGGGTGTTGCTGGGGTGTCAGAGGATCACACCCCTGTATGCTTCCCACCTGCTCCAAAACCACACCCCATACTCCCTCATGTTGTAGCCACACACACACTTTCTCACACACATGCATGCGTACACCCAGTCGGGGTAGCCCTAGACAAAGAGCACAATGCACAAAGGTGATGTAGTGGCAGATGCTCCCGTCACATACTTAGCATATCTCCACCTCCAAAATAGTGCAAGTGCAGAAGCCTGGTCTGACTCTCCCACTCCACGCGAATCAGTGCTCCTGTTCATAACTCATTAACTTCCCCGACGGATAAAAGCAGCTCTTAAACCACAATCCTTCACCCAATATTTATCCAATCTGACCAAATATTATAATTAATGCCTCTTTCTCTCCCCTCTCCTTCAGGACAATATATTCCCCCTCATCTTCCTCCCTCCCTCCCTCTCTAACCTCTCAGTGCCAAGTTCACAGATAGAGAGAAAGTACTTCCTGTGAGAGGCCGGGCCTGCTGCCAGAGAGACTGATCCACCAATCTGACACGTTAATGAGATCCTGGCCCACAGTACTGGAGTGTCAGGCCTCCTCTGCTGCAGCAGCAGCCCTGCCGTGACCTGCAACACACACGCACCCACACACGCAAACACACGTCTTTACTCATATGTGTAATTCTTTCACACATGCACCCACACGCACAGAAATATAAGCATAAATGAATACGAGTGAGTCCCTCTACACACACACACACACACACACACACACAGTTTGAGAGGGGGTTCAGCTCCTTAAATCTGTCTAATTAAAACACCAAATCCCTCTACTCCCCTCACCCACCAACCCAATCCTCACTTCACAGCCGCACACACACACACACACACACACACACACACACACACACACACACACACACACACACACACACACACACACACACACACACACACACAGACACACACTCGCACCCCACCCTCCTCCATCCCCACTGCCACCACCCCCGATTCCGCAGGAGAAATGATTATTAGGAATTTAATGGGGGAACGTTTCCCATCCCACACCATCTGGGGCTTGGGAATGGCACAAAATTTGAGGATGCTTGCCGACGAGGCGGTTGAACATTATTTTCATTTTTTTTTTTTTTTTCTTGACTGGTGCTCAGATTTCCAGACATTGCAGGAAAAAGGATCCCGATTACAATAAATTAACATAGTATATTACAAAATAAAATGCTTATGAGGATGCATTTGTGCTTGTTTTTTTTTGTGTTATAGGTGAATGCATGAAACTTTTCTTAACTTCTGAGGTGATTCCTGTTCTTCTGCAACTTATTCCAGGAGAAACACAATGTTTGTTTTTGCACTAATTGCGATACCACATCTCAGATTGCATATTCACCTCTATAGGATATACATCACCCATTCCTGTCCTTCACCTCCCACACAGAGCGGGCCATATGTTCTCTCTCTCTCTCTCTCTCTCTCCCTCTCTCTCTCTCTCTCTCTCTCTCTCTCTCTCTCTCTCTCTCTCTCTACTTCTTCTCTCCCCCTCTCTCACTCGCTCTCTCTCCACACAGCTTAATGAGCTGCATGAATGTAGGGGTACGTGTACACGTTTGACCCCATCCTAAACTGCCGCACGCCGCCCCGTGGACCCTGTGGGCGTGAAACCCCACACACACACACACACACACACACACACACACACACACACACACACACACACACACACACACACACACACACACACACACACACACACACACACACACACACACACACACACACACACACACACACACACATACACACACACACACACACACACACACACACACACACACACACACACACACACACACACACACACACACACACACACACACACACACACACACACACACACACACACACACACACACACACACACACACACACACACACACACACACACACACACACACACACACACACACACACACACACACACACACACACACACACACACACACACACACACACACACACACACACACACACACACACACACACACACACACACACACAGCCTGCTAGAAAAAGCAGTAAGACTGACATGGTGATAATGTGAGTGAATGGGATAAATAAGGCCTGATGAAGGATGGGGGGCTAAAGAGGTGCTTGAGGGCCCCCAGGGGACCTTTAGTCACCCGGCCCTCCAGTGGTATGATGATACAGAGAGAGAAGGATGAGTGAGGGAATGAAGACAGGAAAACAAGACCTTTTCTTAATAGAAAAAAAAAATAAAAACTCGATTTTTGTTATTTTCCTCTGCAAGTTGAATTTGTGATTTTCAAGATTTTATTGAATCTTGACTGCTGGAAAAAAAAAAATCACCAAAAGCAGAACAGATTTCTTAATCACGTCCGAGCTCAGTTTGAAATGCTTTGCTGTAGAAAAATGCAGTTTACGTAATATTGTGGTTTGTGATCTCTAATAGAAGCTTCCATTAGGCTTATTTAGTTTCACCTGGTTTTGCTTTTGTTGCTGATCTTTTAACCCTCCACAAACACGTTTATTGAACGATTATTTGCAACGCTCCTAATGTCATGTTCACCTGTAATTACAAATATGACAATGTGATTTCTCATTATTCGCCTACAGTATATGACAGCCCTGATTTTTCTCTCTACCGAAACAAACATTTGTGATGATTTGCAATTCAACTTCCACTTAATTGAATAAATGCTGAAATAGGTTCTCTTATCTTCTTCTTATGGGCTTGACAGGACTTTGAAAATATTGTTCTTTATGTTATTAAAGTGTAAAATGTTTCATACGTGTGTTTGTATCCTTCCTCTCTCTCAAGTCACACACAGACTTTCTCAAACTCAGAAATCTGATTTTCCATGCGATCACATCCTTCTCTTACTATTGGTCCCTAAAAGTCACAGTTACATAACATTTCAAAAAAAGTCAGCCATCGTTTATTACAATCAGGTGGAAGAAATTAAAAATGTTTTTGTTGCTGTTACCTTTAATTTAATTGTCTCCAGCTACAGGTAAAGTCACAGCTTATAACGTGTGTTTTCTTTAAGCATTGCTTTATGAACCTCATTTCCCTCCTGTGTTGTTTTATCATTTATTTATAAATTGCTACCTCATAACTAAATCTTTAAATCATCAGCATCTGACGTGTGTTTTCGCGTTGGACTCTTTCAACGCTTTCGGCCACAGATGATGGATTTAGTAATCAATTGTTTTGTGAATGACGATGATACATGAAGAGTAAATCAAACATGTTTAACGTGAAAGTGAAAGACAATCCAAGCACTGAAATATTAAATATTAAACAGTCCATCCAGCCGGTGATCATCAACACTGTTCTGAGCAGTTACTAATTACGTTTTCCACTTAATTTCATTAACATCGGTTGTATCTTTATTTTATTGTTTGTATAAATTGACCTTTTATAGGTTAGTCAAACTGCGAATAAGCTAATAAATGAAAGGTGCGTTTACATTCATTCTAATCTGGAGTCACATGTCTTTATGTTATCCTAAACATATTTATTACAAAGATAAGAAAAGAAAAGTTAACTGGATTAAAAAAAACAATAACTTTTCTTTTTGACCATTTAGAGAGTGGGACCACCTTTAACAGAAGGTGCTGCGTCTTCAGGGAATACCAGTTCCACGTCTCTTCTGACTGGGAGGACTGGGAGGACTGGGAGGACTGGGATCTCTGGCAGACGTCCAGCACCTCGTGGGCATTATTTGTCACATCAGCCATCTGATCGACTGAAATGAGATCAGATTATATTGACAAGCCTTTTTTTAAATAAACAATTTCAAAACTCTGCGTTGGATTTGCGCAGTTTTTTTTTCTGGCTATCTCTATAACTGTTGGAGGGAAAATCACACTTTAAGTGAAGCTAAAACATTTGTGTCGTAATGTTTAGAAAATCCTTTAATTTCGGTTTGTAACTATAAGCTTAAGAGTCTTGTGTCTTATGTCTCTTATTATCAAAAGGCCGGATAGTAGCTAAGCTCAGAGGTTTGTCAGGAATAATTAACATGTAAAAAATGCAACGAATAATAATAAATAAATAAAATTACGCCCGCAGCGTTTGTATCTTGATTCATTCATATCAATGTATTTATGTATTTATTTATTTATTTATTTTTAATCGCCGTCTGCTGTCGATCATTTCCACAGAGAGCCGAGAAGCTGCAACATAAGTCTGACAGCCTCTTTTATTGCAACAAAACACATCACAAAACATTAACACATTACTTCACGAATATTTCGATCCATAACGAGTTTCAGGAGTGTACGTGGGCCTGTGTGTGTGTGTGTGTGTGTGTGTGTGTGTGTGTGTGTGTGTGTGTGTGTGTGTGTGTGTGTGTGTGTGTGTGTGTGTGTGTGTGTGTGAGAGAGAGAGAAATAAAATATAAAGAATATCATCCAAAAAGTCATTCATCATTCGGGTAATGTTACAAAACCAACATAATTTATGAGTACAGTCAGCAACATTGTGCAGAAATACATGAAGTGCATCAGCTGCTCTTCAGCAGGAACAAGAAAGTGTAAAAAGTTCACATCAAACTATCCAAAACTGTCATTTCGTTGCATATTGATGGTCATCGTCTCTGTTTAAGGCATGTTGATCGGATTCATGACACACTTTGTTCATCTCACACACAATGATTTTCCTTCCAGCTGCAGTGAAATATACAACAATGCAACATAAACCAATTTTAAATGTATGGAAATTCACATAAAAAGGTCACATTTTTGAATTGTACATCATTTCATAATATATTATCCACATTCAAATTGACGGACTTATAATAAATAAGTTTAAATAAATAAATACAATAATTTACATTCACCTCGTTACCACACTATTTACTCAAAATACAAATTATGCGTTTAGTATTCTTTCCCCCCCCACAACTTCCGGTTTTATAGGACCAGTTCAGATGACATCATCATCATCATCATCATCATCATCATCATCATCAGCAGGTCTCCTAAACACGTGCACGTCTCCAAACTGCCTTTAAAAAATAATTAATAATTTGTGATCATTTTTAATTTGATATTAGAGAAACGCCTTGTGAGTGTAAATAGACATATATCCTGTTTATGAGCATTTGTCTGCCTTGCATAGCTCAGCTGACCCTTATTAACAGACTGAATATTAACTCACGTCTGCAGCTGATTTTAGTTCTCCACGAAAATAATTTCATTGATTAAATAAGCAGAAAATGAAATGTAATGTTCACTGTACACTTTTAAATAAGCCATGACCGATAGAAACACAATGCCCTGTGACTGTAAACACTCACCTTTAACGAAACACTTCATGTTTAGCAAGAAATACCTTAGTTTACTTAAAAGTGTTCAGATTGAATTCATTGCAGTTGTTCCCAAAACAATGGCGTTCTTGTGTCTTTTTCTTTTTTCTTCCTCCTCGACAAGTGAAATCATGATATCTAATTTGCTCACTTTACACATGTTTAAAACAAAAACAAAACAAGACTTAAAATGGGCATTCTCTGCTCCTGGAGGCCATCCCGTTCCTCTCTGCACCTCTGGGACCTCTGCATCGCTTCTAACACCTGACCCCTGACCCTTGTCCAGCAGCCTAGCTGTGGAAGGAGCCGTGGACGTCCCCTTGTGTCTGGAAGGCCTGTCCTCGGACGTGCATGTCGTAGGGGAACCGGGCCTCCGGGGCCCCCCGGTACACGGCCCCGTGCTCCCGGTACACGGCCCCGTGCCCCCGGTACACCGGGCCGTGCAGCCCGTAGTGGGCTTTACTGTAGTCTGGAGGCTCGTCGTGCTTCAGGGAGAAGATCCCGTTAAAGTTGACCGGTGGGCTGACCTGGTCGTACGGAGGACTGCCGGGCTCGGGGACGGGTCCGGCTCGTAGTACGGCTCGTACCCGCCGTAGTGTCGGAACCCTTTGGAGCTGCTGTCCGGCCCGCTGTGGCCCGGCGGCGTGGTCGTGTCTGAGCCGGGGTACGGGTACAGGCCGTCGTAGGGAGACCGGCCCGGGAACACCACCTCCCCGTTGTGGTCTGTGAGGAAGCTCCTGGAGTTCAGCTGCAAACAGCCGGCCACCAGGTTGGTGGTGGGCTGAGATAATCCTTTACACAAAGTCTGCACGAAGGCGAGCAGGTC